>NC_056739.1:269678567-269978567 GCF_019279795.1 Protopterus annectens
AAAAGGGTTTTCTGGGAGATGCACTTCCTTGCTGTACAGTTAAAAGCTTTGTGCTCAGCACATTTTCCATTACATAAGTGACAGATTGTCCAACAGCATGGAATCCAACTTTTATCTCAGTTCCACTCACTGATAAAGTGGGCTAAGGTTCCACTCATGCCCGTTAAAACCATTGTCCTTCATATGCTCTTCAGAGAGCAGCAGCACTGCTGGGTGAAGTGGGACATTAGAGTACCACTGGTGGTTTTACTGCTTTGAGTGCAACAGAGAACCAAGTGCAGCTCTGTGCTGCTTGTGTAGGGTTATTTCGATTGTACTGAGTAGGGATCTGAGGAAGAATGTGTATGTGTTAACTAACCTGTATGCTAGATAAATAAGGGAACTAACTGTAACTATAACTTTAACAACATATTTCCTTACTTAATATTGTACAATGTTTGTGAAGGTATAATAATGTCAGATTACTGTGCTTTTCAGAGATTAACACTTTGTAAGATAAGTAGATGGAAGGTGTTTTATACATGTATCAGCAACATCCTAATTGCTATAAAACATATTTTTGCATATTATATAAAGTGTATATGGCAGATAGGTTAACAGTTATGAGTTTTTGCTTCCTGATTTATTTATTTTTACGTTTGGTACTGTGTAAATTAAGCTCTGTAAATGGTAACCTCCAAATCCTCATTTAGGAATACATGCATCCTAATTGTAAAGGTTGTTTTCATGGGAAGAATCTTTCTGAAAATTAGTTCCGTGCTGTATAGAATGCACAACACTGATAGTTTGCTTCATCATCTCCATTGTAAATATGACTAACATTTTCTATTGTTTTATGTTGTTTTGTACTGTTTTTTATTTGTGTCATATCAGGGGGGATGCCAAGATATTAGAGTGGTTCTTCTCAGACTTTGATGAAGTGTAGATGGTTTCTTCCTCAGAATGCATGCTTCTTAGGTTGATTAGCTTTTTAAGTAAAATTGTTCACAATCCAGTACTTTGGAGCTTTCTCCCCATGATGCTCATGTAAGACATCCTTTGGCTAAATAGTATTTATCCATTTAAAGAAGAACCACACACACAGACTGAAAAAAAACATGTTTATTTCATCATGTCTTGAGGATTCCTACATTTTAACACAGCTTTTGGACTCTATGTATTGTTTTAAAATATTTTAAATGTAATTCCAGAGTCTGCCCACATGGGGTTTGGCATTTTGATTTTTTAATCTACCACTAGGTATCCCACAGTGCAGTTTTTGTCTTTAAAGTATTACAGCATAGCTCTTAAGCTCCTGTTAGTGCATTGACTTTACATGTGTTTCACATATATCCTGTTTTCTTTTATTCAGTCAGGTTTGATTACCATCTTTTTTTTTTTCAATGACTACTTAAATGACAAACAGGGATAATCACACAGAACAGTATTCACAGTGTCCGTTACTTCTTTTTCTTTCTAATGTGGCCAGTTTTCATTTTTTGTTATGCCTGAGTTGTAATCCTTTAGTTGATCTCCACTTCTCCTAAACAACTCCTGTTCATGTCTATCAAAGTGGCAAAGGTATTTTGAGCTGTTTGCTGCTGTGATTGATAGCCCTGAGAATACTTTTCTGTGTAATTATCCCATTTGTCTGTTAAATGGTTATTGAAAAGCAAGAAATGGTAATTAAAACTGAATGACTAAAAGAAAGCAAGGTATATGTGAAAACACATGTAAAATCAGTGCATTCACAATAGCTTAGGAGCTATGATGTAATATTTTAAAGTCAAACACTGTATTGTGGGATACTTAAAGGTAGACTTAAAAATCAAGACGCCAGACCCATGTGGGCAGACTCTAGAATTACATTTAAAAATATAAAAAAAAGTATATAGAGTCCAAAAGTGGTGTTAAAATGTAGGAAATGTCAGGCCATGATGAAATAAACATATTTTTTCAGTCTGTGGGTGTGGTCCTCTTTTAACAAAATTAAATAACATACACTACTTGGTGTAACAAGGCAAATACACTTTGTGTATGAGTTATAGTACAGCACAAGTAAATAATACACATAAATTAACCTGAGTATAGATGAGGTGAGACAGGCTTGTGTTTTGGCGGGCATTTCACCTAAGAGTACATCAAACTGACAAATTGATATGTTACCAGTGAAGACTACAGTGTTGCAGCAAAGAAGTGCCTTGGTCAAGACATAAACATTCTAGATGTACAGTATTTGTTGTGGTATTCTGCAGTGATGTGTATATATATATATATATATATATAGATATATATATATATATATATATATATATACACACACACACACACACACGTGTGTGTGTGTGTGTGTGTGTGTATATATATATATATATATATATATATATATACACACACACACACAATTTTATATATATATATATATATATATATATATACACACACACACACACACACACACACAAACACACACATTTTTTTCATATGCCACGTGCATTGGCACTTACAATTTATGTATTGGCGTATTGCATTATAATCACTATGCTACATTCTAAGGAAAGGTATTGTGCTGTTTGTGGTCAATCCTACATTTTATTTGATTTGGTGGTAGCTCAGGTGGATATAAAAGATCCCATAGCATATATGGAATAGAGTAGGAGTCCTTTATTTATATACAAAAATAACTCAACATCCATGTTAGACCCCCCCCACTCCTTTTTCCATAGCCAACTGATTTACTTAATATTATTGCTAAAATCCATTTACCATTAACCATCATTTAATTTATTCTTTTATTCCATATAACATAAAATAACTTTTTATCTAATATTATTTTAACATAGTCTTTACTTCTGTTCATATAATGTCCATATTTAATCATATCCATGTTTATTTTATCCACTTTTTATATCTTCAAAAAACTTCTTTACACAGTTTTCTCCATAACTTTTTTTACTTTTTTACATTTCAAAAATGATGTTAATTCGTTTCTTTTTATTGGCAATGTAAACACATTTTATCACTTTTCTTCTTATATGGCATATTTACTTTTACTGGCAATTTATATATCCAGTCTCCACAAAACATCCTGAGATTTTACTTTCTGATTACACCATTGTCTTCTTATTTTTATAGCTTTATTTTTTTTCAGCTGTTAAATTTTCCCATGGTTTTACATAATAATGTTTTATCATTACATTCCTATACCATAGTTTTCTTTTTCTATGTCATCAGTTTTTATTTTCTACAAAAACAGTTTTTCTTTGCAGTATTTTATTTCCTCATTTGTACACTCTTTTTCTTTTTTATTATTTTTTACCATACCCTAAAATGCATTATACTTATATTTATACAGTTTTCTTACTAACCCCCCCCATCTTTTTCATTTATCCACTTTAACACTTTGTTCACATTTAATGAAGCAGTGTATGCTACTGGGTTAATTAATCCTAAACTTCCTCTTTATTTATATACAAAACTCCTCACATGTAAACATTATCTGCAATAATTCATTTTCAAGTCCTGTTAGAAACATAAATACAATTGCCAAGTATGCTCTTTTTCCCCATCAGTACTGAATTTATCAAAATACCTTTTTTTCTGAATAATTTATATGTTCTCCAGAAAAGGCAGGTGGTTCTTTTGTTTTTTTTTCCCCATTGAATTCTATTTGCATCTTTATTCCGAAATATTATACCAAACACAAAAAAAAAAATTCATTGTAAAGTGTGCACCCTCAGTCTTTACTACATCACCTAAACATTTATTTCCCAAATGTTATACCTAATAGATAAATTTCATTCATTGTAAAATATATTACCTCGATCTTCACTACATCACCTAAACCTTTTCTTTTCTCTGTATTTAAAGCCATCCCTGTCATTTCTAGACACTCATTTGTACAAATTATTACTTCTTTTATCCCAATTTTGTTTATTATTATAATTTCTTCTGCATATGTTAACAGAACTGGAATTCTTAACCCTTCAGGTGTTATATACCCACTTTCTTAATTTGTAATTTTGTTCACATACTATCACATTCATAACTAACTCAGAGTATGCAACTCATTGGAAATCCCTGTCTTATACCACTCTTCATATGTACCTGTTGGCTTAAGCAGCTATTTAGAAGTATGTGTACTTTATTACTATAAGCTGACATGACCTAATTTCCTAACTTTCTCACTTATATTATAGTCTTTCATTATTACCCATAACATTTAATCTCCAGTTGTGTCAAATGCTTATTATTGTCTCCTGTCATGATTATTGCTTCTTCTTTTTTGTTAGTATCACCCACAAGTTCTCTATCATTAATAATTCTTGGCAGCCCTTCCCCTGTGTACTGTAGATACTATTTTCCATGCTATTTTCCAGTTTAGTTTCAAATCTTTTGTATTACCCGCGGTGGTGATGCTGCAGTAGTGTTGTCACCTCACAATAAGACGCTGTCCGGTTCAATTCTCAGCTAGAGCATCTTCTGCGTGGAGACATGCGTGAATGGGGTACCTTCATTGAAGGTTGTGTGTCAGGCCTGGCAAGCCGGTATGTAAAAATCAACTGCCAGTCATTAGCGGACCAGAGTTCCGCTGTGGCGACCCATAACCGGGAAAAGCCGAAAGACGCAAACAAGTTTCAAATCTCTTGTATTATTTTCATAAAGATTTTATAATCATTATTATTCAGTACTATCGGTCTCCAGTTTTTTAATTATCTTCTATCTTCCTTCTTCCACATGAATTTAAGTATTTTACTACATAATTCTTTATACATAAAACCTTAATTTAATCATTCATTCAAAACCTTTACAAAATATTTTTTTTTTGCCAACCCTTAAATTTTTGTACATTTCATACCCTATTCCACCTGGACCTGCACCCAACTCTATATTTACTTGTCTTAATACTTTATCTAGCTCATTTAAAAAAATCTCCTTTTCCATCTCTTAATTTTCTTTTTTTGTTAACTTTTTTACTTTCCATGTCTTTTTCACAACCTTTTTTCTTTAAACATTTCTTGTACATATTGTACTGTACTATTCATAATCTTTTCCTGAGTTCTACTTCTCCTTTTACATTTTTTCTCTCTTTCATTATACTACCATCTTCCTTGAATAATATACTTAAGTAACTCGGTACTACTTCTCTTTTTCCATGTAAAAAATATCTTTGCTTATATAACAGTTCTTGTATTTTTTCTTGATTTCTTTCATATAATTATTTTTCTTTGTCAAGATACTTTCTATCATGTTCTAAATATTACAATGCATTGTTATATGTTCTTTTATGTTTTTCTTTCTGTACTTTTCTCACATCATATTGCTACTGTAAAAACGTATCTGATGTTGTAAATATTTGTCGATTCATTACAAATAGGACTTCGGTTCCATCCTCGGAACCGATACGGCCATTTCCAAGCTCCTGCCAGCCAAAACCTCTCAGCTAAGATCTACCTATAATGCCCCTCTCCTAGTTACTTCAGATCTCGTTTGCTGCATTCCTCGTCAGACCTGCTAGCCATCTCTCGCAAAGCTAAGTAGAAAATTGTAATTTTTAAGATAGTTTCTCCTCAAAATTTCTTATTTTTTAGTCAATATAGCCTTTTTCTCACTGTCGCCTATAACCTACTTCTATTCCCTACCTTTTACCTTGGTAATTTAATTTCTACCTTTGTTAGTACTGTTCCTCTCCCCTACCTTTGATAGGCCCTTCCTTACCACTTGTGGTATTTTTTAAATACCATTGTTGGTATTCTGTCACCTTTTTTCTCTCCCTTCTGTTGTTTTTTCTATAGGATAGCCTTGTTGCCTTACTATGTCAGACAAAGCTAAGTTGGGGTTTAAACAGTGTGACAAGTGTGGGCGTAAGATGCCCAACTCCGATGGACACACTCATTCGTGGATCATATTAAAGCTGACTGTGACATTTATACTAATTTTAGTAATCGTACCCTAGCAGAATGTAAAAATAAGCTTATTTTAAAAGGTTTAAGACATCTTTTTCAGAGGCTCTATCTGGGTCGGAGGTCACACCCCCTCCAAAGACCAAAAAACATAAGGAAAAACGGAGTCTCTCTGTTTCTGCATCTCCGTCAGTTATGGAACCGAGTCAGCCCCATGCTTTGCCGGCGCAGTTTGCACCAGGCTCTGTATCTTCTTCCTCGGTGCCGTCCTTGATATTCACCCCTATTTCGGGTCCAACCTTGGCACCACTGACTTCGGTGCCTTCCTTGGATCTGACATTGGCTCCTATGACTGTACCTGCTTCGGTACCATCCCCAGCCCCGTTGCTGATAGTTTCATTGGCTCCTAAACTCGAATATCTGCCAAGGGCAAGATACTGTCTAACTTACAACCCTTTTTTGGGGCAGAGGTTTAGCCCTTTTCTAGAAAGACCTAATTCTCCTTCAGCAGCCTCCTTTAGATCCACCAGGAGTTTTTCTGAGTTAGACCTAGTGCAGGTTTGCACCAGCTTGTGGCAGCTAGGGGATTGCCCTTTCCAGCTAGACCTTCCGTCCCACTTGACTCAGAATCTTTTAGTACATCTTCCCCTGTTTATCCTCCTCCAGCCTCTACCCAGGTCCCGGAGATCTTGGTACCGATGTCCACCCTGGTGCATACTGTCTCAGTCCAACAGCAGTTTTTTCCCTGTTGGCACTGACCACCCTTGCCTCTGCCGACTCTGTCGGAGCAGTGCTTGAACTGTCCATACCTTGGTACCTAGCCCGGCACCTATTTTCTTGCTGGCGCCGTCTATGTCCACGGCTCCGATGGCTTCCAGTCCTCTCATAGCTCCTAACATGGAGGTGGGCTCCTCAGGGCTAGGTGTGACCCTGGTTAAGAGGTTGTTCTTCCCTGTTCCGGGCTCTCATCCCTCCTAGAGCGGGCCTGCTTTCCAGGTGATGGAGAGGGTCCTTGCCTCCGCAGGCTCGCAGTCAGCACCAATGACATCAGTATCAGAACACCCCCCCCCAGCATGCAGCTGTCCCAGCCCCCTATTTCAGGACCCTAGGCACGGAAGTCGCAAGACCCCCCCTTTGAAGGGAACCCCTTCTCTGGAGTTCTCCTCAGAAGATCCCACTGGGGAGCCAGTCCGGAAGAAACAGTGCAAGAGGAAGCATTTTGATTCCCTGGAGGAGTCTAATACCGAAGACACCGATTGTGATGAGAGAGAAGGGTCCCCCCAGATGACGTCTCATTCAGAGATATTCTCAAAATCCTCAAGCAGCAGGGAGACTGGAAGTCCTCTAACCCTTCTTCTGAGGAATCCGTGTTTTTGCATGCCTTCCGTGCCCGGCCATCTACTTCCTGAGTGACCCTACTGGCAGATGACCTTGTTAAGCTCATTGTGCAGCGTGCCTGGAAGGCCCTGGACAACGTAGAACCTGTCCCCCGGAGGCCAGACAAAATTTTATCTACATCTGAAGACCAGCCCCATTGGTCCAAGCAGTTGACAGTTGATTCTATGGTCATGGTGGTGGCCACCAAGAGGGAACTGGCAAAAGATAGTTCCACTGTCCATCCTCCGAACAGGGAGTCCCACACCATGGACAGACTAGGGAAGTGGACCTATGCTTCAGTGACCTTTGCCATTCGGTCGCTGAACTATCTGGCACACTTTACTCACCTCCAAGGAGACCTAATTTCCGAAATGTTTTCCTCTTTGGCGGAGGTACTGCCTGATGAGGTGCCGGACACTGTTGCCTTGCAGCTAGCTACCCTTGAATCCATCTCGAACTCCTCGATGCATTTGATATCTCACACCACCAAGGGGGCAGCTCGAGCTGCCGCATCAGGCATCGTCATGAGACGTAATGCTTGGATGCTGTTGTGTGACTTTGCAGACCCCTTTAAATCTTCCTTCATCAATGCACCTGTCGATGAATCTGCACTTTTTGGACCCAAAGTATGAGACACACTTGCACGAAGTGAGAAAGAAGGAAAGACCTTGTCTGCTGTGGGCATACTGTTTTCCAACCCCCAGAGGTCCTACTCCAGGAACCAGAACGGACGAAAAGTGTGGTTCAAGAAATCCCAAGGATCTTTTTGTGACACTCGTGGTGAACAATCCCCCTGTGGCAGAGGGGGCAACTCATCTGGAAGATGCCCCTTTCGGGGTAGAGGGGGTCCGCGTAACCATGGCGCTAGAGATTCTTTCTCCGGTAGACCCTACCAGCGCTCCTGACCAGCAGCCCGATTGCTTTCCTCTGGAAGCAGTCGGGGGTCATTTTCTCTGCACCTACCAGCCTGGCATCTTATTACTACCGATGTTTGAGTGCAGAGAATAACATCCAGAGGCTACCAAATACCATTCAATTTAACTCCCAGACCTGTCAAACGAATCACCGATGTACCACCCAATCAGAGGGAATTAGCAGCCTTAGAAGTAGAAAAGCTGCTAAGAAAAAGAGTCATTCAACCAGTCCCACCAGACCAGACAGGATCCAGGTTTTACCCGAGGTTCTTTTTAGTGCTAAAAAAGACAAGGGACTCGAGACCAATCCTGGATCTCAGCCTATTGAACAAATTTATCAAACCTCAAAAATTCCAGATGGTCACGGCACAGTCCATTCTTCCCTTCCTAGGGAGGGACAACTGGATGTGCTCTATAGATCTCCAGGATGCGTACTACCACATAAAGATGGATAACCGCTCCCAGAGGTTTCTCCGCTGCCAGCTGGGAGCCAATCACTACCAGTTCAGGGCACTGCCATTCGGTCTCTCGACAGCCCCCCCAAGTGTTCACCAATTTTATGGCAGTTATGGTAGCTCATCTTCGACTACAAGGATTCCAGGTGTTTCCATATCTGGACGATTGGCTCCTTACCACTCCTACCAGGAATCTCCTAGTCCGCAGCCTCTCTTACACTCAAGGTCTCGCTCTCCGCTTGGGGATTACAATCAACGAGGACAAATCTCAAATGTCCCCAACGCAGACACTGGAATTTATTGGAGCGGTCTTTGACACAGCATCCTGTCAAACCTCTCCCCCCCCCCCCTCACAGGCTTTCGAAAATAAGACACCAAATCCAAGACCTTTTTCCTCAGACCTATGTACCAGCACGTCTTGTACTGAAACTCTTAGGCTCCAGGGTGGCTGCCATTATGTTAGTACCACTGGTAAGGTTGCACATGAGAATCCTGCAGTGGCTCCTTTCCGCAAAGTGGTAGTTTCTAACTCACCCACTCGACCACATGATATGTCTTACAAACCATTGCAAGGAAGAAATGCTGTGGTGGATGAAACCACAAACAAATCTTTGGTGTTGACCATTCTGTCTTCCCCAGCCCACGGCCATGGTGATCACGGAAGCTTCCCTGTTAGGGGGGGGGGGCATTTCCAGGGAAAGATGGTCCAAGGCACCTGGTCCCCCATGGAGGCCAATTTGCACATAAATGTCCTGGAACTGAGGAAAGTTCTCTTAGCGTTGCAAGCATTCCATGCATCCCTACCCATTGGGACCGTTGCAATTCTGTCAGACAACATGTCAATCGTCTGGTATATCAACAAGCAAGGTGGAACCAGGTCTTACCCCCTGTGTCAGGAAGCCATGAGAATTTGGCACTGGGCGATAGCTTCCAACCGCCTTCTTATAGCAACACACATTCCCGGGAGTTCAAACCTTATTGCGGACAATCTGAGCAGGAACATCCTGATGCCTCACGAGTGGTCCCTCAACCCTGTAACAGCGGATTGGAACTTGCGACGCTGGGGCAAGCCTTGCTGCGATCTGTTTGCTTCCCTCCAAACTGCAAATACAGAGGCTACTTTGCCCTGATCCTCCCTCAGGGGGAACCCATGAGGGAAGCTCTAATGCATGATTGACCCCCAGGTCTTCTGTAAGTCTTTCCCCCGTTTCCCCTCATTCCAAAATTTCTCCAGAAAGCTCAGAGGTTGAGAAGCAAAGTGATCCTCATTGCCCCCTACTGGCCCCATCAAGTCTGGTTCCCGTTTCTATGGCCTCATCTGATTCACAGCCCGTGGATCCTGGATCATTCCCAAGACCTGTTATCTCATCCTCAGGGAGTGATTAATCCGAACCTCCACAGTCTCAAGCGCACAGCTTGGTTCCTCCACTTCCAATGATTGCCAGGCTGCCTGACATCCCATCTCCTGTTCGTGAAATTCTTCTGGCTTCACACAAACCTTCCACCAGGAAAGTTTATTCTAGTAAATGGACTAGGTTTTCTATTTGGGCCAAAGATCAGAACATAGATCCCTTCTCTATGTCTATTCAAAAGATCCTTCAGTACCTGATGACTCTTTTACATGCAGGAGCCTCTGCATCGACGATCACTGTACATTTAGCAGTTATCGCCAATTTTCATAATGGACTTGATAATTCTTCGATTATGTCACACCGCCTATGCAAGACATTTTTGAAAGGAGTATTACAAGTTAAACCTCCGGTCAAGCCTCCCTTAGAACCCTGGGACTTGACTTTGGTGCGTCAATCTCTCACAGGTCCTCCTTTCGAGCCCTTTGATTTATGTGATTTAAAATTTTTGTGATGGAAAACTTTACTTCTAGTAGCACCTACCTCAGCAAGAAGAGTATCTGAGCCACAGGCCTTGAGTGTCCAGAGACCTTACTTGATTTTCCACACGGATAGGGTGTCCCTTCTTACTGACCCTACTTTCTTCACCAAGGTCATTTCTGGATTTTCCATTAACCAATCTACTGACCTGATGGTTTTCTTTTGTCAGCATTCTAATAGAGGGGAGTACCTTTTGCATACCCTTGATGTGCATCGGCAGGTTCGTTGTTATTTGGACAGGACTAAATCTTTCAGGAAAACAGATCATTTTATGTTCATCATGTTTCACTGTTGCAGTCATTATACTTGGGTTATCCTGCTGGCAGGCTACCCGCAGTCGGCCTAAATTCCAAAGTCCTGGTCCGGCGTCAGTTGCTGTCGCCTCCTCCCTGACGTCAGTGCGCCAGGGGTATAAAAGATGCAGCCAATGCCATTTTCTTCAGTCTTTCTTGCCGCGCGGTGCCTAAAGCAAAAGCAGTTCGCAAGTGCCAGTCAGCCGACTCCTGAGATTTTCGAAATCGAATTTCAGATCCGAAGTCTTCAATAAAGCTAAGTACCCCGTTGGGGAAACTTTTTTCTTGCTCCATACCAATGTCAGAAAAAGTTAACAATTGTATTTCTTGTGGAAAGCAAATACCTCATAAGGATTTTCATTCTTACTGTATTCCTTGCCTAGGCCCTGACCACGACGTTGCTAGCTGTCGGTTTTGTGCTAGATTTAATCAATGCACTATTAAGCATCGGTTCGATTTTGCTTTTCATTACTTTGGCTAAAGATTTAATTATATAATGCCATCGGAACAGCTGACGACAGGAGTTCATAAAAAGCGCAAGGAAAAGGACAGGCATCCGAGGTCCAAAACTGACGACAAGGCCTCCGCTAGGTCAGTCGCCGGTTCTCAGTGAGGCACTTTCGCAGCCCCTGACGCCCGCTACCTCAGAGCCACAGGCCGCTTCCGACTCCCACGTGGAGACAGCTAGGCCTCTGGATATGCAAGGTATTGGACACTCAGAAACTATTCCCTCAGATGGGTCCGGAGCCGCTGAGCAGGCATCGGCTTCTGAGGGTGTTTTCAGACCTACACAGTTATATCAAGCCAACCTCAGCTTCCAAGGCAAAGACTAAAACAGCTTTAAAGACAAAGAAACAAGTACAGCATTCTCCTGGACAGACTTCCATGCCTAAGAAACAGATTCTTAAAATGGCCGAAGACCTAATTACTTTGATCAGGGGTTCCCATCCCCCTCCTGATAAGAGGCCTAGGCAAGACACAGAATATGATTCTTCTGATCAGGTTTTCATTTCCTCTGACTCCTCTTCAGAACAGGGATACTCTCTTCCTCCCTATGAGGATTCTGATGCTGAAGAATCTATTCCTCCAGCTTCTCCTCCCGAGGATTATTCTTTTGGAGAAACCCTGCATACCACGAGGGAGCATTTCCACTGGGAGAGCCAAGATTACTCAGAATCTAAGAAAAGGCTCAAGAGACTTTCTTCTACTACCTCAGCACAGACCTCTTGTTATTCCACCTGTTCTAGACATTGTAGATGATGTATTTTCATAGTCCGGCCTGTCTCCTGACCTGTTAAGCCAGACAAGATACTACAGGGTTCCAGACTCTCATAAATTTCTATATAAAAACCCTGCTGCTGACCCAGAAACTATATCTCAGGGTCCCAAAGGGGTCAAGGCTTCTACTGCAAAAAGCCCTGTCCCTTCAGATAGGGACTCTAGGGCACTGGACAGATGGGGGGAAAGGTTTACACTTCTGCTACCTTGGCTGTAAGGGCTTTAAATTGTCAGTTTCATATGCTTAAATATCAGCAATACTTAATGTCACTGCTAAAACAGAAAATGTTGACAAATTCTGAATGTTCTGAAAACAAGGAAATGCAGGATTTATTGCATGCAGCTGAACAAGTGGGAAAGCATACTTTGCAATGTGGTTTTGATTCACTGGAGGCCTCTTGCAGGACCGCAGTTACAGGTTCTGTCATTAGAAGGCATGCCTGGTTAAAGGAACAGAATCTGCCTGATCATGTTAAAGCAAAATTATTGGATGCTCCATTACAGCATGATACTTTGTTTGGTGTCAAGGCAGAAGAGGTGTTGAAGAAAATGGAGGATAAAGCAAAATCTATGCAGACAGTAAAGGATTTCTTACAGGTACAACCACCCAGATTTAGCAGGAACTGGCCTTCTAAGAATTGGTCCTTTCCAAGACAGGCTGCAAAGAGGCAGATACAGATGCCCTAGAGGCAGACAACAGCCCCAGGGTTCATACAGGCCCAAACAATGGGGAGCTTCTACCTCCAAAAGCAGAGAAGACAAATCACAGCCATATAGGAAACAGTGCCAATGACTTTCCTCTGCCAATGCCAAGCACTTCTCTTTTGGCAGCACCCTTAGGGGGAAAGCTAGCACTTTTTTCACAAAATTGGCACATGATCACCCAGGACAAATGGGTCTTAAAATATAGTCTCTCAGGGCTACAGGTTCCACTTTCACACCCTTCCAAAGGCAAAAGGTATGCCAGACCTGCCACACAATCAATGGGCAGAGGCACAAAAACAAGTTTAATCTCTCATGGGCATCAGGGCTATTCGGACAGTACCACAACAAGAGCAGGGACAAGGATTTTACTCAAGACTTTTCTTAGTACCAAGACTTTTCTTAGTACCAAGAAGGGACAAAGCCTGAAGACCAATTCTGGACCTGTCAATCCTAAACACTTTTCTGGATGTTCCAAAATTCAAAATGTTGACTCTGCAGCAGCTTCTGCCCATGCTAGGCAAGAAGGCTTGGCTTGTAACTTTGGACCTCAAAGAGGCATACCTGCATGTCCCAATCAGACAATCTTGCAGAAGATACCTCAGATTCATAGCTGGCTCAATGCACTACCAATTCTCTGCACTGCACTTTGGCTTAGCTACTGCGCCCAGGGTCTTCACAAAATGCCTGGCACCAGTGATTGCATTTTGCAGACAAAGAGGAATACAAATATATCCCTACTTGGACGACTGCCTTATTCAAGCAGAAAACAAAGACATTCTACTACAGCATCTGGCGTTTGTAAAAAGATTACTAATCTGCCTAGGGTACACAGTAAACAAAAAGAAATCAAAAGTAGTACCCTCTCAAGAGATAATATTCCTGGGTGCAAGCTTAAATACAACTGCCCAGATGGCATATCTCACGCCAGACAAACAAAAGCAACTGACTTCTTACTTCAAAAGCATGGCAACAAAGACCCAGTTATCTGCAAGAAAAATTCTGCAGGCTTTGGGTTTCATGGCATCCTGCATTCTGCTAATTCCATATGCAAGACTGCATATGAGGAAGCTACAATGGTATCTAAAAAGTGTTTGGACTCAACATTACCACAGCCTGGAAACATTAATTACCCTCATTCCCTGCCTGCAACAGGAGTTTCGATGGTGGGCACAGGCCTGTCACCACAACAAGGGACAGCCATTCACTTTACCCACAGCTAGGCAAACACTAACAACAGATGCATCAGATTATGCCTGGGGGGCCCACATGGCAGGAAAATGTATTCAAGGCGCATGGCCCACAAGCCAAAGGCATCTTCACATCAATCAAAAAGAGATGCTAGCTGTACAAAATGCCCTGACAGCCTTCAAGGATCTACTACATCCAGGACAACTGCTGATAAAGACGGACAATACTACAGTCATGTGGTACATAAACAAGCAGGGAGGCACACATTCTTACCCCCTCTGCAGACAAGCCATGATTTTGTGGAACACAGCATTGACTATCAAGTACACCTGCAAGCACAATTCCTGCCAGGAAAAACAAATGCTCTGGCAGACGAACTAATCAGAAACCTCATGGATCCTCACGAGTGGAAACTAGATCCACAAATCTTCAGCATGATAACAAGGAAATGGGGATGCCCAGACATAGATCTATTTGCCTCCCCTCACAACTGCCAACTACAGAGATTCTGCAAAAGGGCTTATCACAAACAAGCATGGAAAGTGGATGCCCTGTCATTCAGCTGGAAAAACCTTACAGTATATGCCTTTCCTCCACTGCCTCTCCTAGGTACTCCTAAAGGTCAGACAAGAGAAGCCAAAAATAATACTGATTGCCCCGGACTGGCCACGCCAGCACTGGTACCCAATCCTAAAGAGCTTGTCTCAAGGCCCAGCCTGGACATTGCCACAAATTCCTCATTTACTGACCCAGCAAAACAATCAGATTCTGCACAGCCAACTCAGAACTCTAAATCTGGCTGCATGGCGGATAATGTAACCATTCAGAACGCACCTCTCTCTAAAGCGGTTATGGATGTTATTTTGGAGGCCAGGAGGCCCAGCACCAGAAAATCTTATGCAGAAAAATGGAAGAGATTTTGTGCTTGGAACCAGGCACAAGGAATTGACATGCTTGTACCAAATATTCCTCAGATTTTACAATACCTAACTGAGATGCTGGACAAAGGCCTATCCTTCTCATCAATTAAGATCCATGCCTCTGCCATTTCAGCTCATTACAATACGGACCCACCTATTTTTTTCACATCCACTGCTATGTCAGTACCTCAGAGGGGCCAAAAATATAAGACCTCCAAGGAGAGCACCAATACCTGCATGGGACCTCAATTTTGTCTTGGAAAAGCTCACATTGCCTCCTTTTGAGCCAGCCAATACAGCTGAGATAAAATTCTTATCATGGAAAACAGCTCTGCTCCTAGCAATAACTTCAGCAAGAAGAGTCTCAGAGTTACAGGCATTAATGGCTGTGGAACCTTTTATTATTTTCCATCTGGACAGGGTTTTTCTAAGGACAAACCCAACATTTATGCCTAAGGTAGTGTCCAGTGTGGCTCTTAACCAAACCATTCATTTGCCTACCTTTTATCCAAACCCACAGAATAAAGGAGTGAGACTTCTGCATTCTTCGGACATACACAGGCAGTTACGCTTCTACTTGGACAAAACTAAAGCTTTCAGAAAGACTGAGCAACTTTTAGTGGTATATGCTGCAGGATCACAAGTAAAGGCTATTTCAAAGCAGACGATTTCAAAATGGATAGGCCACTGCATTTGTTTCTGCTATTCACAACATGGCAAATCAGTGCCTAAGGGCATTAGGCCACACTCAACCAGAGCAGCAGCCACTTCTGCAGCCTTCCTCAGAGGAGTACCAACCAAGGATATTTTGGAGGCTGCAACTTGGACTTCAGTGCACACTTTTACAAAGCACTACCACTTACCTCTTTACTCTAAATCCAGAGCAGGCTTTGCCACTGCAGTTCTGCAGGGCCTCATAGCCACTCCTAATTCTATTTAGGCCCAGCCTCCCAACTTCAGCTTTGGGATTCAACCCAAGTGTAATGACTGCAGCAGTGAAACACGATGAACATAGTACAGTTGTGTACCTACCATAAATGTAGATGTTCGAGTGTATTCACTGTTGCAGTCCAGGTTACCCTTCCTCCATCCCCCTTTTCTTTGCTGGGACTTATCTATACTTCTCTATCCTATACAACCTATGTGGTGTATTTGCTTGTAGATGAAGGTAATGATTATGTTACTGCATGATTTTTTATTAGCATAATTTTTAGCCTACCTTTTTGGGGCACCTGACATCTGGGGCAAGAAAAACTGAAGAAAATGGCATTGACTGCATCTTTTATACCCCTGGTGCACTGACGTCAGGGAGGAGGCGACAGCAACCGACGCCGGATCAGGACTTTGGAATTCAGGCCGACTGCTGGTAGCCTGCCAGCAGGATAATCCAAGTGTAATGACTGCAACAGTGAATACACTCGAACATCTACATTTATGGTCGGTACACAACTGTACTTTTGTGGCCTTTGCAGGACCCAGATTGGGTAAACCTGTTTCCAGAGTGACTTTATCATCCTGGCTTAGAAACGTCATTACCTTAATTACCTTTTTCTACCAACAAAATAAGCTATCCTTACCTTCCAGAATAAAGGCTCATTCTACCAGATCTATGGCTACTTCTGTCGCATTTTCATTCCAGAGCCTCTGTGGATGATCTCTGCGCAGCAGCCACTTGGGCAAGACCTCATACCTTTATCTCTCATTACAAATTGGATTTGGCCTCTAGGGGATGAGCATCTTTTGGCTCTATGGTGCTCACGAATATCCTTCTTTAGGGCCATCCAGGACTCAAGTAGCTGGGGACTCGGTCCTACTTGTAATGAATGGACAAAGATTTACATCATCCGATAAAGAAGTTATGTCTTACCGTAACGTTCCATCTGTGTTGTAGATCTTTGTCCATTCATTACTTCCTGCCCGCCTTCTCCCTGCCTGGACTCCTGGTGGACTTTAGGAACTCCTGGTTAGGGTATTTGCTCAGACAGAGCCTTCTACTATTTTTCTATTACTATCTCTATTATATAGAGTTGGGCAAACTCGATCTGAAGTAACCAGGAGAGGGGCATTATGGGTAGGTCTTAGCTGAGAGTTTTTGGCTGGCGCGAGCTTGGAAACGGCCGTATCGATTCCGAGGATGGAACCGAAGTCCTGTTTGTAATGAATGGACAAAGATCTACAACACAGATGGAACGTTATGGTAAGACATAACTTCTTTTTATATTTTTCCTTAAATACCATTAAGACCAATTTCTATTAAATTGTCTCATAGCAGTATCATCTTTCAAGAACTGTATTACTTATATCTTTTCTTCCTCATTCCATGCTTTCTCATTTATCCTTTTTATTCCTTTGCGTAATTTTATATATTCTTTGTTTTCCTTTGTCTCTAGCCATATTGCAAGATGATCAGAATATCCTGTTTCAACTGCTTCCCCTTTTCCTATAACTAAACTGTCTGATATTATAAAGTAATATATTTCATTTCTATGCATACTCTTTTTGTAAGTTCATGAATTTTTGCCCCAAAGTTTTAACTTATCATGTCTTGTAACTTCTGACATTTTTCTTGTATCATTTCCCTTCTTTTTATGCTTGCCTCTTAAATCACAGTCTCATGTTATTGTAATATTCATATTTATCACTGCGTAGTCTAAAATCTGATGACATAAGCTTTCCCTTTCTTTACAATTAGTATAAGCATATGTTATAATTCTATGTACTTGTTCTTTCCATTTTAAGTCTACAATGGTTAGTTAATCTGCCCATTTTTACTAAAGGTACATCTAATATCTTTACTGTATTTTTACAGAATTTGGCTATTCCAGAACATACATCTCTTATTTCCGAAATTCCAAATTCTTTCCTCCCCATAGTTTCACTGTTTGTACTCTTTCTTCATTTGTTAAAAATTTTATCTTCTAATGTAATTACATCTATATCAAATGTACTACATCACTCCTATTCTTCTTACTGTATTCTTAATGCTATTCACATTTAGAGAAAGTACTCTAACATTTTAATTTTCCCTTTTCCTTAGAATTATGGTTTTATAAGGCCATAGCTAATTACTTGGCTAGATTTCTTAATAGGCTATTCTAGGCCTAATTTCTCCCCAAATGTGAGAATCAAACACTTTACTTTTTGTCTGCGAGTCAAACACCTTAAGCATTATATTAAGCCCCAATGTTTAGCTGTTTATATTATTTTTCACCTGTTTCCTTTCTTTTTCTTTTATACTTATTTTCTGCCTTTACCCTTTTACCAATAGAATTCTTTTTTTTTCTGTTACTACCTCCCTGTTTAAGTTCTTCATCACTTATTTCAGAACCTTCCTCTATGTCCACTTTATTATTTTTTCCTCATCTAATTTTTGTCTATTTATACTTCTAAAATGTCTTCTCTTTGTTCATTTTCTTCTCTTTCTGTTTCCTTTTCCTTACTCTTATTTTCATTTTTGCAATCCATCCATAAATGTCCAATTTTGTAACATTTATAACATTTCAGTTCACATTTTTTGCATCATGTTCCATTTCCCCCTAAATATATTTTATTTTGTCACAATTACTTATCAAATGTCCTTCTTTTCCAGAAAAAAAAATGATGTGAAGTTGTTCAATCTCGCCTTCATTCTTGCTGATAGGTTCGGAGCTGAACATCGGCTCAGATTCGGCCAAATAGCAAAACTTGAGGTCTGTAACAGCTCAAGGCCAAGCCCTATCCCACAGTGCACCACTGCATTCCCCAGATCTAGTTTGCTGCTGCAACTGATCGGGTGTTCTTTACAGCTCTTGGCCGTTTCTTTGGATAGGTAAGTGTGATTTTCAAAAATTCTACCTTTTTTTCTTCTCTATTATTGTAGTTTAGGTTATTAGTACTAATAGTGCTTGGCTTGTTGTCCGTTTGGACTTGTATCCAGTTGGACAGTTTTTTTTTTCTTAGTGTGTTAAGATACTTGGGTGTGGCCCTGTTATTTTTGTTGGCCGTTGGCCTTTTGTGATTAGTACATAGCTCTATCCCAGCCTGGTTAGGCTTGCTGCAGATTTTTGCATTTTTTCTTTATTAGCTGGTTAGGCTTTTGGCCATTTTCTTGGCTGTTTGGTTTTCAGCCTTTTGCTTATACTGTTAGCCAGTTAGGCTCCTAGTAGTAGTTATTGCTGCCACGTATATAAGCTAGTTTTCTCATAGCCGATAGGCATATATATATATATATATATACATATATGTATATATATATATATATATATATATATATATATATATATATATATATATATATATACATATATGTATATATATATATATATATATATATATATATATATATATATATAAATTTGTTCTTGGATATAGCTGTTATTTGGACCAGAATGTCAGAGAAGGCTAAATCAGGATTTAAAAGGTGTCCCAAATGCAGTCAAAAAATGTCAATCACGGATGGTCATTCCACATGTGTGTACAGTCTGGGTGAGGTACACTTGCAAGAGGTTTGCTCCATTTGCCATGGCTTTAGCTCCAGGGTTTTAGCCAAGAGAAAGCATAAGTTGGGTTGAAAGGGGCTTAATTAAATCAGCCTTCCAGATGGATATGGATTCTGCTTCCAGTCAGCCTAAACCATCTTCTCCTGCATCGTCATCTGGTTCGGCACCGAAGGGCTCTTCGGTCCTGAAGACATCTAAGAAGGCTACGGTCTCGGCTCCAGTACCATCGGAACCGATCGTTCAAGTTGAAGTAGGAGCTGGTCCCCATTTCTGGAACCGGTATCTCCTACCTTGAGGTCCCCAATCCTGGGGTCACCAGCTCCATTAGTTGTATCCCCTCGGGCTTCCAGACTCTCCAATTCAGATGTGGACCGAGTGGTGCATAGACTTCTACAGGACCCACCACTTGCAAAGCTTCTGTCGGTTTCGACTCTCGCAGCTTCGGAACCGAAAAAGTCCTCTCCTGTTGTTGTTGTTGCTCCTCCTCCGACTCGCACCGAGACTTCGGAGCCGGAGGAGGCCACTCAGTCATTGGTGGAGCCGTTGATGCTGATACTCACCTCTGAGCTGTCAGTTCCGACCACCCTGACATCCTCTGCTCCGGCAATAGAATCTGGGAGCCGACACTCTCCTGTTGGCTCCGGAGGGGGGGGGGGAGTCGAACCGATACGTCTGTTCCAACTCTTCCTCTTGAGGCGTCAGCACGGATGAGTTCGACTCCTACCTCGGGCTTGGAGCCAGTGGTTCTGGTGCAGGAGGAGTCCTCTGTGTCTTCGGACCCAGGTGCTTCCTCGCATTGGAGTCATGGGGCCTTCAATGCCATGAGGAGGGCTTTGTCCCCCAGGACTTCCACAACCTCTGATATGGCCATCTCCTCCCGAAAGGTGCCTGCTTCTTCTCCGCTACCACAGGTTCACCGTAAGCGTAGGGACCCAGAGCCTCAGGATGCCCCCTTGGGGGAACCCTGCTCTTCCGAGACTTTCCCAGAGATTCCCAATGAGGAGGTTCCTCGGAAGAGGCTATGTAAGAGGAGACATCTAGATTCCCCTCAGGAATCCATCACATCGGTCACCGATTTGGAGGAATTGGAAGGGTCGCCAAGGTCCCCCTCTGAGGATATTTCCTTTGGGGATATCCTTGAGATCCTTAAGCAGAGGGGGGACTGGCAGCCCCAAAACCCTAGCGAGGATGAATTGGTGCTCCTGAAGGCTTTCGGGTCCCGATCCTCCACCTCTTGGGTGTCTCCGCCCTTTGATGAGTTAATGGATCTTTTATCTCAAAGGGCGTGGGTGTCACCAGATTCTATGGAGCCTGTTCCTAGAAGGCCAAACAAGTACATATCAGCACCCCATGACAAGGCATTTTTATCTAAACCTATACCTGTTGATGCCATGGTGGTGGTGGTGGCGGCAGCCACTAAAAAGGAGATGTCGGAGACTTCTATGTCTGTCCATCCTCCTAATAGAGAGTCTAGGATAATGAACAGATTCGGGAAGTGCATGTTCAGTTCTACGACCTTTGCACTTCGGTCATTGAACTACCTGACCCACTTCACACGTCTACAAAGAGATCTCCTCAAGGAGCTTGGAGATGCTCTCCAGGGTGCAGTAGTCGACTTGGTGATGGACAAGGTGACGTCTCAGCTTGCTACCCTCAATTCCATTGTAAACTCGTCCATGCGCCTGGTGTCTTACGCAGCTGATGAAATGAGTAGGGCTGTGGGTACAGGAATTGCTCTGCGGAGACATTCCTGGATGCGCTTATGCTCTTTTGCGGAACCCTTTAAGTCATCATTTGTGAATGCCCCTTTCAATGGTTCCTCCTTATTTGGACCAAAAGTAAGAGAGACCCGCACCAGTTGTGAGCAAGACAGTAAGACTGTATCTGCCATTGGAATCCATTTTTCTACCCCTACTAGACCTTATCCCAAAGGTCATTGGGGTGGGAAAATGTATTTATTTTTATTTATTTTACATTTATTGACTGGGCTAGTCCAGCTGGATATATGTCCATTTTCAACAGGGGCCTGGGGAGAAAAGCTCCTCGAAAACACAGTAAAATTTATATATAAAAACAATATTTCACAGGTAGAGGTACAATACAAGATTAAGCTATTTTATACATTATAGATTTTACAGATGTGGGTAGATTAATATACAAGCATATATGTTCACTTCAAAAAAACGTTTGATTGCAGAATCATATGACGTGTAACATTTGTTAACATTGGTAGGTAGTGTCAATGACATTTTAGGGATATTGATAGAGATTTAATAAAATATAAGGCCTGTTACCTTTATGGTTTTCAATAGGCAAATAGTAAATACAGTTAATAAGACAGGTGTCTTTGTAAAAAATAACATGAGTATTTAGTCCTGGTTCACACAGGGGCATAACCAATGGTATTTAAGGTAGGTTTTCAGCCTGCTTTTAAATTGTGTTAGTGAAGAAAGGGAGGTCAGGTCACTGGGGAAGAGAGTTCCAGGTTTTACCCATGGTATTAGAGAACAAAGAGTCTCCAGCCTTATTGTAAGTTTTGCCTATTTGTACTAATATTGTATTAGATGAGCGTAGGGTCTTAAGGTTGTTGTAGGGGGTGATAAGGTTGGTAAGATTTGGAGTGTTAGTAGGCTGATGCAGGATTTTGTAGGCAACTATTTATTATTTAAATAGAAGTAAATTTTGCAACTCTAGCCATCCTAGTTGTTCATAATTAGTACAGTGATGGGTTCTGAATATAGAGACAGCCAGTTTGTTCAAGTTGTTTTTTGAGAGGTTAGTATATATAGGGGAGGCGTAGAGGAGGGTGGAGATTAAGTGGGTCTGGGCAATAGTAGACCTTGCTAGTGGGGTAAGAAAGGATTTGATTCTATAGAGGGAGCCTAGTTTTTTGTTGACTGTTTTTATGGTACTGTTAATGTGAGTATCAGAGTTAAGGTTATTGTCAATTAGTACCCCTAGGAGTTTTGTGGTAGAGTCAGGGGATATGATGGTTCCATTGTTTGATGTAACAGTAAAGTATAGTGGTGTGGCCCTATGGGTGGGAGTAAAAAGTAGGAGTTTGTTTTTTTAGGGGTTCAAGATGAGGCAGTGGTGTAGTTAACCATTCCTCTACTGTGTTAAACACTTTTTATGTGAGGGGCTGAAGGTCTGATGGAGTCAGGGCTGAGCATATTAATGTGGAGTCATCTGCATATTGTATTACGGTAGCTTGAGGAATTACAGAATGCAGGTCATTGATAAAAATAGAAAATAGAAGAGGTCCAAGTATAGAACCTTGGGGGACACAGAGTGCAATGGGGAGATAAGTTGTTCTCCCTCAGAACTGCCTGTTGCCTATTGTTTAAGTAGGATTGAAACTGTTGTATAGCCAGAGCATCTAGAGATAGGTTTTTGAGTATGTTTATGAGAAGTTGGTGGTTAATCATATCGAAAATGTGGTTCCGTAAGACCCAAGGAGCCTTTCCAAAATCACAAGGTGAAGCCTCCTTCAGGAGCAGACAAGGAGGCAATGGTGGAAGACGACGCCCACGTGGCAGAGGGGATCTGCAGAACCAGGGTAACTGGGATCAGTTCCTTGGGAAACCCTATCAGCACTCCTGAAAGGAGGCCCGACTGTCCTGCTCTGGAGGCAGTTGGGGGACATTTGTCTTTGTACCTAGGTGCTTGGCCAAATATCTCAGAAGACCGATGGGTATAAAACGTTATATCCAGAGGATATTCCATCCCCTTTCACTCTTACCCCAGACCAACAAAAAGAATACCAGATGTTTCACCCAGTCTACGGGATGTAGCATCCATAGAGGTCCAGAAATTATTGCAAAAAAGAGTCATCCAGCCAGTCCCAGCAGACCAACAAGGATCTGGAACTTACTCAAGGTTCTTTTTGGTACCAAAGAAGACAGGGGACTGGAGACCTATTCTGGACCTCAGCAGGCTCAACAAATATGTGGTGAAGACAAAGTTCTGGATGGTCACGCTACAGTCCATTCTCCCATTTCTAGGGTAGGACGATTGGATGTGCTCTATAGATCTCCAGGATGCGTACTACCATATCAAAATGGCAAGGCCATCCAGGGATCATCTGCACTTCTGGCTGGGAGCCAGTCATTTCCGGTTTCGGGCCCTGCCCTTTGGTCTCACTGCAGCCCCCAGAGTGTTCACCAAATGCATGGCAGTGGTCATGGCTCACTTGAGACATTCAGGAATCCAGGTTTTTCCTTACTTGGACGACTGGCTCCTTACTGCCCCCACCAGCCATCAGCTTATTTGGGAAAGGGACGCTACCATGGATCTTTGTTCACAGCTGGGCATTACGATAAATTTAGAAAAGTCTGCCTTATTGCCATCGCAACATACAGTCTTTATAGGAACAGATTTAGATATGGTCAGCATGTCCCTGAAGCTCCCTCCCGAAAGAGTGTTTGTCCTCCAGCAACAAATTGTGGATCTCCTATCCAAACAAAAAGCACCAGCATCACAGATTCTCAAACTGCTTGGCACTATGGCAGCAGTGATTATTGCAATACCCCTTGCGAGATCTCACATGCAAATTCTTCAGTGGCTGCTATTCACACAGTGGACATTTCAGGAATTACCCTTGAACCATCTAGTGCTGATTACCGACTCTTGCAAGAACTACCTTCGCTGGTAGCTTATGTCGGAGATGGTGACTATGGGCCGCCCTTTTTTTCTCCCCTCTCTAGTAGCAACGGTAATCACGGACTCCTCCCTGATTGGGGGGGGGGGCATTATCAGGGATGGACAGCCCAAGGTACTTGGCAGGCTCACAAGGCTCATTTGCACATAAATGTCCTGGAGATGAGAGCGATTCTTCTAGTGTTGCAGGCCTTTTAAGACTCTCTTCCCCTCGGAACTATTGCAATGCAGTCGGACAACATGTCCGTAGTCTGGTACATAAACAAACAAGGAGGGGCCAAGCCCTACCCCCTGTGTCGAGAAGCTCTGAGATTATGGAATTGGGCAGAGTCCACCCAACGTTTTCTGATTGCAATGCACATCCCGGGGAAATCCAACGTAATAGTGGACAGACTCAGCAGAGCTATTCTGCTACCTCACAAGTGGTCTCTCAAGAACAAAATAGCTGAAATGATTTTCTGCAGATGGGGCCAGCCTTGCTGCGACCTTTTTGGCATCTCCACAAACACCAAGTGCAGCAACTACTTTGCCCTGATCCCTCAACAGGGTCAGCCACCGAGGGACGCTCTTGTCCTAAATTGGCCCCCGGGACTCCTTTATGCTTTTCCCCCCTTCCCAGTGATTTCCAAATTATTGCAGAAAGCCAGTTTCCTGGGCAGGACACACATCTTAATTGCCCCATATTGGCCTCGTCAAATTTGGTTCCCCTTTCTGAAGCCTCATCTCCTAGAGGAGCCTTGGATCCTGGACCCAGTGCCGGATCTGTTGACCCATTCGTCGGGAGCTCTTCATCCCTCTCTTTAGTCCATCAAACTAACAGCTTGGCTGCTCCAATTCCCAGAATAGCCAGGTTCCAGAATTTATCAGAAGAAGCACGACATATCCTTTTGTCGTCACACAAATCATCTACTAGGAAACTTTACCTCAGTAAGTGGAAAAGATTTTCCATCTGGGCACAAAAGAACAGTATTGACCCTTTCCAGGCGTCTATAGCAGATATACTGGAATTCCTAACTAAACTATTCAACGAAGGAGCTGCAGCAGCAACCATTCAAGTCCAACTCTCTGCTATTTCTAATTTTCATTTAGGTGCAGCCGAAAATGGTATCATGTCTCATAAGCTGGCTAAGGCTTTTTTGAAAGGTATGATGCACTTAAAACCACTGATCAGATCTCCCACTACTCCCTGAAACTTAAATCTAATCTTGTCCAAAATTATTCTTCCGCCCTTTGAACCTGGCTCTTCTTGTGAGCTGAAGTATCTTTCATGGAAGACCATATTCTTGGTGGCTATTACATCAGCACGTAGAATTTCAGAGTTGCAAGGTCTTTCCATCAAACCGCCTTACCTAATATTTCATAAAGATAGGATTTCCCTCAGGACGAATCCATCTTTTCTACCCAAAGTATGTTCTGAATTTACACTGAATCAGACGATTGAGTTACCCGTCTTCTTTCCTAACCGTTCAAACCATTTGGTATATATGCTTCACAAACTTGATGTGCATAGACAACTTCGATTTTATTTGGACAGAACAAAAGATCTCAGAAGGGCTGATCATCTGTTTGTCTCCTTCTCAGATTAAAAAAAAAAAGGTGCACCTTTTTCCAAAACTACCTTATCGAAACGGCTCTCTGATTGTATCTCATTTATCTACAGTAAAGTGGGCATTGCATTACATAACAAGGTCAAGGCTCATTCTACAAGGGTGGCTTCTACTTCTGCAGCCTTCTTGACCAGGTTACCTATAGATTCTATTTGTGCAGCTACCACCTGGTCAAATCCACATACTTTTATATCTCATTACAAAGTAGACAAGGCTTCTAGGGACAGAGCTTCATTTGGATCTGCTGTCCTGAAACAGGTACTCCCGTGAGCCACCCAAGATTGTGGTGCTGGGGATGCTACCCATCAATAAGAATGAAGGGAACAACTTCACATTAAGAAGTTATGTACTTACCATAACGTTCCATGTGAGTTGTTCTTCTCGCCTTCATTATTACGACCCTCCCTCCTACCCCCTTCCTATGTCTGGAAGCACGAGAGGTATCACTTGGTTTTGGTTTTCCTGAAGAGTTTCCTTTTATGATTTCCTTGAAATCTGGGATAGGTTTCTACTGTAGTTGGCAGCAAACAAGATCTGGGGAATGTAGTGGTGCATTGTGGGATATGGCTTAGCCTCGAGCTGTTAGAGACCTCGAGCTTTGCTATTTGGCCGAATCGGAGCCAATGTTCGGCTCCGAACCAATCAGTAATGAAGGTGAGAAGATCAACTCACATGGAACGTTATGGTAAGTACATAACTTCTTATTTTCATAGGTTCATAGGTAGGTACTAGGCTATTGGCCCTAGGGCCTATATAAGCCTAGCCAAAAAGGTACCCTGGCTTTCGCCACCCAAGAAAATTATTTTCCTGTGCCCCTGTCAAGCAGAGCCACAGAGGTGAAGCCCCAGGGTGAATTTCCTGTTTCCCATCCAATCATCAAGATTTTTCTTGAAGAGTGCTAATGAGGAGCTTTGTTTGATATAAATATGTATTTTGTTCCAGAGTATGGAAAGTCTCAGGGACAGGAATCTATCCCTCCAGCATATTCTATTTATTGTAGTGACAAGGTTTAGGTCCCTAGAGCGTGTAGCTCGGAGGGATTTCTTTAAGTGGTGCATGTCCAACAGCTCTGGGTTTGACATAGCTTTGTATATTAGGCAGAGATCGCCCCTGAGTAGGCGATATGTGACGGGAGTAAAGCTGGAGTTTTTGAGAAGGTCTGCGTAGGGCATCTGTTTGAGGCCGGTAATCGTCTTTGTGAGGTATTTCTGCGGCCTTTCTAGTTGTTGTAGATGTCTTGTGAGGTACATACCAAAAGGGGCATTGTACTCTATAATGGGTCTAATGAGTGACGGGTAGAGAGGAACAATGACCTCTCTTTTCCTGGATGAGAAACCTTTTGATGAGGTGTGCCACGTTGAAGGATTTCCTGACTACTGTGGTGAGGTGATTATCAAAGGAGAGACTACTGTCCACCTGTGTCCCAAGGTCTCTTATCACACTTTCGGTGTTAAGTAGACTACCACCTATGTGGTAACTCATGGGCACAGAGTTTTTACCAAAGGGGATGACAATGCAATTTTTAGCATTGAGCTTGAGGCCATGGCTTTGACACCAGGCATCTGTCTCCATGAGGCCCTTTTTAGGGATGTCCACATCGTTAGGAGTTTTGATTATGGCTCCTAGTTTTCAGTCTGGGAACTTCATTAGCCAAAGACCTTCTGTGTTGGTCTGTACTTCAGAAAAGTAGATACCAAACAGGAGAAGACCCAGGACTGAACCCTGTGGTACTTCACTTGTCACTGGTCTGAAGTCGGATTTGGAGTCTGCTACTTTCACACTGTGGGTTCTGTCAGTGAGCCAGTTGGCAACCCATCTTGTGACACAGGGATTTATACCTAGTTTAGTGAGTTTATCTATAATTACAGAGTGGGGGATGGTGTCAAAAGCCTTGGCGAGATCTAGATCGGCTGTGTGAACCACCTTACCCTCATCTTTGGCTTTTGTGACTGCTTCAGAGAAGTCTGTCAGGTTTAGGAGACATGATCTGCCTTTTACAAACCCGAACTGGGTGGGGTTCAGAGTTCGGAGATTACTAATGTCTTTGTGTATAAGATCCATGATGATACGTTCCATGGCCTTGCAGACAAGGCTCGTTAGGCTAATGGGGCAGCAGTTCCTGGGGTCTGTGGTGGCTCCCCCTTTGTGGAGTGGGGTAACCGTCACTGTGCGCCATTCAGTGGGCACAAAGCCTGAAGTTAGGCTATGATTAAACATGATGCTTAGGTGGGGTGCCAGTTCATTCTGTAGTTCGTGTAGAACGCAGCCTGGGATGTTGTCAGGTCCCATGGATGCTGTATTCTTGGCTTTGGAGAGTGTGTTTTTTACCTGTGCAGCCGTGATTAGAGGAACTTTGCATTCTTCTGGTATAAAGATGGGCCCTTTAGGGGGTGAGAGGGGGGTAAAGTTAGCACCGAACCTATCTTCCAGGATGTTGGCAATATCAGTTGGTTTTGTATATTTAGTGCTATTGTGCTGTAACTCAGAGCAGATCTGAGTGTTGCCATTGAGATTCTTGACATAACTATAGAATGCTTTGTGGTTGTCTTTAGAATCAGTGGCGATTTTGTTTTCGTAACTAGCTTTGGAGCATTTTATGAGGGATCTCAGCTTCTTACTGAGGCTGACCAGGGAGTTCCTCTAATCATCCAACAAATCACTGAAACCTCCACGATGGATTAGCAGCAATGATTTTATTGTAATAACAAAACAAGCGCTTTCACGCACCTAACAAGTGCGCTTCATCAGGTTATAGTGCTTAGAAAAAAGTGTTGCCATTATATAGTTGTGGCATACGCCCTAATTAACAAACTTTAGGCGGGTAAAACAATCTATCAATTTTAAAAATCACTAAACTTCATTAGTGCATATATCATAATTCATAAGAAATGTTCAGTAGACAGTCTAAAATACAATTTTCAACATCCTTTCCACTGATACAACGAAAATGACAAAATGAATACTAAAATATAATAAAAATATATTAAAAATATATGCGATATAGTTTCCTTCCATTCAAAAGATATCTATGCATAAGTACAAACCACCTAAATTCATATTATATACATACTTATGATTCCTGTTATTCCTATATTAAAAAAGCATTTTTATATAGATGTCTTTTTTTTTTTAAATAGATGTCTTTTTTTAAAGCGTAATGTATTGCGCTTGCTATATCATATATTCTAAAAGATGCCTCATCTTATATGATGAAAAAAGGGGGGGGGGAGGAAGGAAGAAGGGAAAAAAGGGGAGGGGAGGACAGGACAGGTGCGGAAAAGGAGAAAAGGAAAAAAGGAAAGGAAAGGGGGGGAGGGGGGGTAAGGGAGGGGAAGTGAAGGGGAAAGGGGAAAAAACCCGTGTAAGTGCTTATAAAGTGAATTTGTGTAGGATTCAGCAGTCGTACCTCTATTGTCCATCTGCATGGGTGTCATGAAGTTTGCCACTTCTGTCTTAAGAAGCGTGAAGTTGGCTTTGGAGAAATTGTTTACGGAGGTTTCTCTAATTGGGGGTAGGGGCGGGATGTGGATGTCTAGGGTGATTAGCTTGTGGTTGGATCTGACCAATGAGGACTTGACCTCTGATATGGAACACCAGTTGTCCATGTTGGTAATGACCAGGTCTAGGATATTGCTGCCCCTGGTGGGGGTGTGGATATGTTGATCCAAGGCATTGGAATTTATGAATTCCAGAAAACGTTGAGCAAAAGAGTTGGTATATGAGTAGTTTTCCCAGTTAATGGTGGGGTAGTTGAAATCGCCCATTATTAGGGTGTTGGGTTGTACCCTAATATTTTCCAGTGCATCACGAAATGAGGAGTGCGAATCCTGGGGCATGGTGGGGATCTGTAGCAAGTTACAATTTGGATTGCGGTCTTGCCCAGAGTTAGTTACACTTGGATAATCTCGGATGCATTATGCTGAGCAACTAGCCTGGAGGTGTGGATATCCTTAATGAATATGGACAAGCCTCCGCCTTTAGTGTTTCGGTCTAGGTTAGGTGGCTGAAAGGTGTGGTATGAATTGTAGCCTGATAATGCAGGGGTGCTCTCTGGAGCCTTGAACCAGGTCTCTGTCACTGCACAGATGTTGATGTTCTCCATTTTAAGGAGTGCCTTGAGTGAATGCATTTTGAGGTTTAGACTTCCAGCATTGAGTGGCATTACCCTCAGATTTTCCTTGCTTGTACCTGTTAAGGTGGTGAATTTGTCATTTGAACCTTGCCTAAAAAAGGCACTATAGGGGTGGCAAGAGCCTTAGCCCGTATCCGGAATCCCAAGGGCGACAGGTGCAGGCCATCTCTGGCAAAGCATCGTGGTCTGTCGATCATGTCATCTCAGGCAGACAGATACTGGATCCCCTTAGAATGACACCAGAATCTTAGCCAATTGTTGAAGTCAATCATTTTGTCCTTGTACTGTGGTATCATTCTGGGTGATGGCTGGATGCTACTCAGGGCTAGGGTCGTACCTGCCTGGGCTACAAGATCGGAGAGCTCCTCCATGTCTCTTTTCATGTGGTCCAGGGAGGTATGTCTCAGGTCATTCACACCAACATGGACAATGACAGAGTCATATTTGTACTTGTTGTGGAGTGACATGTGTACGTGCATTATGTGGCGGATCCTGGCACCCGACAGGCAGCTGACAGTAACTTTCTCCTTGTTTAGCCAGGTGAGTGGAACATCAGTGTGCCTGGCTATAAGTCACCTATGACTAGAGTGTTGGCTACGTTGTTATGCCTTATGGGCTGTTGTTGAGTGGCACACTGAGTTTGTGGGCTAGGTGTCATTTGGGTTGTGTTGGGGGGGGTGGAGGTTGCTTGCGTTTCTGCTTTGGAGGTCTCTGTTGCTTGAGCAGATTTTTATTGAGAGCCTCCGCGAATGTAGGTGTGTGTTTCTATGTGTGTGTTTTGGTGGTGTAGGTTTTGAGGGACTGTGTGATGAGTGTGGTGTGGTGCAAGTGTTTACCTTCTCCTCTTGACTGTCTAGTCCAGTCTTTGGGTTGTCCCCAGTATTTTACAACACCTCTTTCCCCTCCATATGTATCATGCTTGGCATATGTTTAATTTTTTCTCTTTCTGTGTTTAACACAGTATTACAGTCCCAGCCACCAGTCAATAAACTCTTTGGTCATAATTTTTTGCAAAGTTCAGTGCTTCTTTACATAAAGCTTTTTTTCGGCTGTCCTTTCAAAGTCTCTCTTTTTACATCTGTTAGAAAATGTACACAAATCTTCTTTTTTGTTTCCCTATTAAATGCTTTTATCACATAAAGATTCCATGGGTTACAGTCTTTCCATCATTTGCTGACTCATCTCCAGCAAACAGGTTTCTTTAAAACATTTCCCGAGAATCCCATACACATTCTCTGGTCTATATAATATTTGATTTCTCCTTCATTTCTTTCACCACTCAATCATCTCCTTCTCCCTCCATCTGCTCTGGGCTGCTTCTGCACCTAGAACAAAAACAGTAAGTGTTCCTCCAGAATGGGTCCCGCTAACAACGATGATGAGTAGGGAAATTCCCCAGTGCCTTGGTCAGATTTCCACCTAATTGCGCAAATACCACTTTGTGTCTCCCCTGAAAAGGTTCCACTAGCATAGTGGGACTAACCGAGTTAACAAATGATAGATGATAAACAAAAAAAAATGACAGCATGAAACAGCAAACTGCTTTAGCCATTAATCCTAGTTCAGAATTAAACCTTGTACTTTGTGTCTATGAGGTGAAGACCTTAACCATTATACCAAACCCTCACTCCCCAGTTACATTTCCATTTGTGGGTATTGTTAGCAGTGTACTATCTAATACCAGAAATCACACACCATGGCTCACTTTGTGGATGTTGCACACTACTCACTTCTTATTGACAATGTAAAGCTGAAGTTTGTTCTTTGGGGCAGGGGAGAAACAAACTAATTCCATTTTGTACTTATACACTCTTAGTGCTACCTCCCTTGGACACCTATCATTTAATAATGGACACATCTACCAGAATGCTGTCCCCCAAGTACTTAATAAATGTAAGTAATGTTTTCAGCTGACCCCCTCCTAAAACTATTGAAAGTATTGTTTTTAGATTAGCAATAAAGTATTTAGTAGAGTACAAAGAGTATGCCTGGCTACAACCTTGCTTTTGTAGTGAGGTTATGTTAAATTACTTCAAAGAATCAGCAGTTATCTGCTGTATGTATCTGTTGATTGCTGTTGACTAGCATATCAGTATTAACTATCTTAAGAAGAACGAATAAACACTTCTCTGCCATGTGTGTATGTTGATTGATGTTTATCGACATATTGACATAGCAGCTGTTTTACCATGGTATGCCATCTCCATCTAGTGTAGTTGAGATCTTGTTTTTATTAAGCAGTTTTCTTTTTCTTTGCAAGGCCTTCTGCCATTGGCATTAGGCCATTACGTTGAATTGGGAAATTTGCTAGTTTCCATTCACACATGCCTTACTAGATATTGTAGCTTTCAATTGTGTTTCCTACATCTTGCAATTAACATTTTTTTCTTTTATAATTACTAGGTAGAAAGGAGGTTGGTAAGCATAAATACAGCTATAAAATGTGATGCATATACTGTCAAGCAAACCATAAACAAACAGATACTAGGTAGCACAGGCATTTATGACAAGAGTAGGACTTCAAGCATATGCCACCATAGATGCCTTGTGTTTGGTTCTTCCAAGCACAGCATTGACTCTTGTGTAGCTTTGTCATTGTGTGTGTATTATGGTAGAGCCCTATATCCTGACTTTAGTGTTAATGGTTCTCAAAAATTATCTCTGAATGAGTTTCAGGATTGGACAGAGTTGGGGAATTTCAGATTTATTGCTACTAGGTGTCAGATGTTATGCTGGAGTAGAGAGTGGTAGGCAGCAGTTCTCACACTCTAGATCATTTCTTCCCATAGTGAAACTGGATAAGGACCTAAGAATGCAATGAGCATGGTGGTTGGTTGAACATTGAAGGATAGCTAGGCAGCAGTTCTCACACTCTAGATCATTTCTTCCCATAGTGAAACTGGATAAGGACCTAAGAATGCAATGAGCATGGTGGTTGGTTGAACATTGAAGGATAGCTAATGTAAGGTTTGTGTACTGCAAAATGACTTTTACACAGACTTTGCCTGCAAATGGTCTATAGTGATCACTGTACAACCCTGATAAACTTACGAAAATAAAATAAAATCATTCACTTCCATGACAGTGGACATGTTTAGACAGCCATAACCTCCAAACCAGAATTCTCTACTTACATGTAATAGCTATCACTGTAAATCAAAACTGGAAAACAGTACTTTCTGTGAGCACAGGAATTGAAGATATGATAGATGTAGGTTGCATCTCTGGAAAATGTTGACTGCCAGGAATGGTGACACCTGACAGAAGTCGCTTCAAGCAGCACATATTTACATTTAGTGTATATTCAGTACGTATCACTAGATCATTTAAATGATATTAGTTGATCCTGTGTCCCTCAGATGTGACGGAAAGGCCATCCTGGCACTTTTAAGGTACATTTTCAAAAGCTAAGTTAGAAGGTTCTTCTAGAAGAGAGATTTAAGTATGTTTCTTTGTATATATGTTGAGTAATACAGCAAATTGGAAGCCCCTGCAGGTGGTTACATATGTTATACCTGATGTTGAAGTGCAGGATAGTGGTTTGAATTGCATTTTTCCCCAGACTTCTTCCCAGCCTTATCTTGGCATTTGTTTCACGTTTGTCTTTTTTTTTTTTTTTTTTTTTTAATTATAGGTGTAAAAAGTCCAAAAAGCCTGCAGCTCCAGCAAAGGATGTGCCACCAAAATTCAGTCTGTTTGAAGAGGTAGATCCAGATGAGGAATTGTTTCACCCTGGGACAGACTCCTCAGATGCAAGCAGCAAAAAACAACCTACTAAAGACCGTAAGTAGAGAGATATATAAATCTGATTGTGATACTTAGAACAGTTAACACTGTGATGATGATATTGCTTTCATGTCCAATTTTGTTTTAATGAGTATCTAAGGTGAATGTTTTTAAGCATTTTTTTTTATATTTATTACTGCTTGGTAGTAACTTGATTAAAGTGTAGCTATCATTCTAAGTCTTTTGGATTAAACACTTGGGCTACAGACCAGTTGTTTTACATTAGGAAGGTTTGTGGCCTGCACTGTGGTGGCAGGACAGGTAGCTTACATCCTTCTAAGTTGGGAACTGCTGATTGAGGGCTCAGTGTCTGTTATTCTAAAAGTGTATTAATTCTGGTTTAAGCACTTGGGCTTCAGGCCAGTTGTTTACATTAAGAAGGTTTGTGGTTTGCACTGTAGTGGCAGAACAGGTAGCTTACATCCTTCTAAGTTGGGAACTGCTGATTGAGGGCTCAGTGTCTGTTATTCTAAAAGTGTATTAATTCTGGTTTAAGCACTTGGGCTTCAGGCCAGTTATTTTATATTAAAAGGGTTCGTGGTCTGCACTCTTGTGGGAGGAGAGGCTGGACTCTGCCCTTCTGAGCTGGGAATTTCTGGTTAAAGGCTTATAGTGCCTGCATATATGAACTGCTTCTTACTGAAATTGGTACACCTTGTTTGCTGTAGCATTGACTAGATCCAGGCCTGCTGAATCTAGCTTTGTTTGTATAACTTGAGCACTAATCCAGGCATTCTTTAAGGTATTCACTTGTATTTATTACTGCTTGGTAGTAACTTGATTAAAGTGTAGCTATCATTCTAAGTCTTTTATATTAAGCACTTGGGCTTCAGACCAGTTGTTTTACACTAGGAAGGTTTGTGGCCTGCACTGTGGTGGCAGGACAGGTAGCTTACATCCTTCTAAGTTGGGAACTGCTGATTGAGGGCTCAGTGTCTGTTATTCTAAAAGTGTATTAATTCTGGTTTAAGCACTTGGGCTTCAGGCCAGTTGTTTACATTAAGAAGGTTTGTGGTCTGCACTGTAGTGGCAGAACAGGTAGCTTACATCCTTCTAAGTTGGGAACTGCTGATTGAGGGCTCAGTGTCTGTTATTCTAAAAGTGTATTAATTCTGGTTTAAGCACTTGGGCTTCAGGCCAGTTATTTTATATTAAAAGGGTTCGTGGTCTGCACTCTTGTGGGAGGAGAGGCTGGACTCTGCCCTTCTGAGCTGGGAATTTCTGGTTAAAGGCTTATAGTGCCTGCATATATGAACTGCTTCTTACTGAAATTGGTACACCTTGTTTGCTGTAGCATTGACTAGATCCAGGCCTGCTGAATCTAGCTTTGTTTGTATAACTTGAGCACTAATCCAGGCATTCTTTAAGGTATTCAATTGTATTTATTACTGCTTGGTAGTAACTTGATTAAAGTGTAGCTATCAATCTAAGTCTTTTATATTAAGCACTTGGGCTTCAGACCAGTTGTTTTACACTAGGAAGGGTTGTGGCCTACACTGTGATGGCAGGACAGGTAGCTTACATCCTTCTAAGTTGGGAACTGCTGATTGAGGGCTCAGTGTCTGTTATTCTAAAAGTGTATTAGTTCTGGTTTAAGCACTTGGGCTTCAGGCCAGTTATTTTACATTAAGAAGGTTTGTGGTCTGCACTCCTGTGGGAGGAGAGGCTGGACTCTGCCCTTCTGAGCTGGGAATTTCTGGTTAAAGGCTTATAGTGCCTGCATATTTGAACTGTTTCTTACTGAAATTGGTACACCTTGTTTGCTGTAGCATAGACTAGATCCAGGCCTGCTGAATCTAGCTTTGTTTGTATGCTTGTTGTTTGTTTGCTTGTTATTTCCCTGAAACGCTAATTCCACCTAAAACACAGCTTTTCAGCGCTTCTGTGGATCCCTAGTGATAGCTGCATTGCTTACTGTACTTATTTCCTTGTTTCACTTGAAAGAAAGTTACTGTTTGTCGTTTTTGCATTTAAGTTACCTGTAACACATTGCATTTAAGATACCTGGCACTTGCTCACTAAAGCAATTATATAAGTCAGCACTAAAAAATTAAAAGCATTACACCCTCACAAACTCCCCTTGAATACCTTGTTCCCCACTGGCCCTTTTTTTTCAATTATAAAGGAATTCCCAATACTATTTTAGCATGTCCAAAGATCAGTTGTCAATCTCCTCTCCGGTCCAGCTGGTGAATCTGGGAATCTTGAGGCAATGTTACAACTGCCTCATGTACACAGACAACCTCTCCTCCTCCCAACAAATTCCAACACATGTTAGAGATGCAACCATATAGCCATACTGGAGGCTAAGCTCTCTCACCTCAGTACTGGCAAAACCAGTCAGGAGAAGGAAACCACACTCACTATAATTCCAGTCTCACATAGACCTACCACGACAGAAAACCAAACACATAAACACAGAAAAACATACTCTGAGGCTCTAAATAAAAATCTGCCTAAGCAGCAGAGACCTCCAAAGCAGACACCCAAGCAACCGCTACCCCAAAACAAAACACGTGCAACACATAGCTCACAAAGCCAGTGTGCCGAACAGTCACAGCCCTTAAGACTAAACAACACACCTGATACACTTGTAACAGGTGACTCTATCGTCAGGCACACTGACGTCCCGCTCACCAGGCTGAACAAGGAATATGACTCAGTCATTGTCCATGCTGGTGTGAATGACCTGAGACGTACCTCCCTGGACTACATGAAAAGAGACATAGAGGAGCTCGCTGAACATGTAGCCCAGGCTGGTATGACCCTGACCTTGAGTAGCATCTTACCCTCACCAAGAATGATGCCACAATATGAAGACAAGATGATCAATTTCAACAATTGGCTTAAGTATTGGTGTCATTCAAAGGGGATCCAGTGCCTGTCAGCCTGGGATGACATGCTCGACCAAGCCACAATACTTCGCTAGGGACGGCTTGCACCTGTCACCCCTTGGCTTTCGGATATTGGCAAAGGCTCTTGCTATCCCCATAGTGCCATTTTTAGGCAAGGCTCAAAAGACAAACCCACCTCCATAGGTATCACAAGGGATAAGAAACTAAGAGTAATGCTACTCAACGCCAGAAGTCTAAACCTCAAGATGCACGCACTCGAAACTCTCCTTAGCATGGAGAACATCGATATCTGTGCAGTAACAGAAACCTGGTTCAAGGCTCCTGAGAGCACACCAGCACTGCCAGGTTATACCTCATAACATGCTTTTCGGCCCTAAAACTTGGCCCAAACCACAAAAGGAGGGGGAGTATCAATATTCGTCAAAGATACCCACACCTCCAGGTTGGTGACACAGCACGAAGCATCAGAGACTATCCATGTGCAACTAACAGTGGGTAAAACTGCCTTCCAGTTTATAGCCTGCTACAGACCACCCTCCCAAACCCAGAAACCCCAGTCGGCCTTCCTGAGAACACTGGAAAATATGAAGGTCTCTCCAAACACCATTATATTGGGCGACTTCAACTACCCAAACATAGACTGGGAGCATTACTCTAGCTCCAACACCCTAGCCCAAAGGTTCCTAGAATTTATAAACTCAAATGCTATGGAACAACTTGTTACCACTCCCACAAGAGGGGAAAACCATACTGGACCTGATCATCACCAACATGGGGACTCTATGCTCCAGACCAGAAGTGTATCCCTCACTGGTAAGATCAGACCATAAACTAATCTCACTGGATATTCACATCCCGACTCCACCCCCTGCCCTGAAAACCACAGTGAAAAACTTCTCTAAAGCAAATTTCACACTCCTCAAAACCGATTTGGAATCCTTCAAAGCCCCCGGGCCTGTGGAAAATACGGCCCAGACCGCAGAATCCTTTATAAACGCATTCTATGAACACCTTCAGGAATGCATGGATCATGCAATCCCAAATAAAACCAAGACCCAATCCTCCAAAGGCAGACGTTCTGTCTGGTGGACCCCAGCCATAAACAAACTATACAACAGAAGGAGGAAGCTACTACATGATAAAGCAAAATCCCAAAAAGGGAAGGCATCTCTGATCGGTATTAGCAAAAAAGTACGGGCACTCATAAAATCGTCTAAGGCCAGCTTCGAGAGAAAAATTGCACAGGACATTAAGGATAATCACAAGGCTTTCTTTAGTTATGTTAGGAACCTGGGTGGGAATTCCCAGATATGGTCAGAATTAGTCCAAAATGACAAAAAATACACCGAACCCACAGACATTGCCAACATCCTAGCTGACAGGTTCAGCGCAAACTTCTCTCCCCCCCCTGCCCATCAAAAGGGCAAATATCTATCCCAGCAGAGTGCTGCCCCCCTGACATCTCAGATGCTCAGGTAAGAGCTGCCCTCTCCAAAGCAAAAAACAGCATCAATGGGACCAGACGGTGTCCCGGGCTGCGTCCTACATGAACTCCAAGAAGAGCTAAACCCAAACATAAAACTACTGTTCAATCTCAGCCTTACTACAGGATATGTACCCAAAGAGTGGCGTACAGCAACAGTGGTCCCTCTCCACAAAGGTGGTGCCTCAACGGATCCTGGAAACTATCGCCCCATAAGCCTGACTAGCTTGGTCTGCAAAGCTATGGAAAGGATCATCATGGACCTCATAAATAAAGATATTGGGGACCTACAGACACTGGATCCCTACCCAGTTCGGCTTTGTTAAGAGCAGATCCTGCCTCTTAAACCTGGTTGATTTCTTTGAAACCGTCACCAAGGCCATTGACGAGGGGAAGGTGGTCCACACAGCCTACCTGGACCTCGCAAAAGCCTTCGATACAATACCCCACTCGGGCATTATAGATAAGCTCACCAGCTTAAATATAAACCCCTATGTCACTAGATGGGTTGCAAACTGGCTCAAGGACAGAACCCACATGGTTAGAATTACTGGAGCCATGTCAGACTCCAAACCAGTTATAAGTGGCGTCCCACAAGGCTCAGTCCTGGGACCTCTCCTGTTCGGTATATATTTCTCGGAGGTACAGGCCAACACGGAAGGACTGTGGCTGACCAAGTTCGCAGATGACTGCAAATTGGGCACCATAATCGACTCTCCAGCCGACACAAGCATCCTCCAAAAGGGCCTCATAGAAACAGACAACTGGTGCCAGAGCCATGGCCTCAAGCTAAACGCCAAAAGGTGTATAGTCATCCCCTTTGGCAAATACAAAGTGCCCACAAATTGCCACATAGGTGGTAATCCATTAAGTACAGAAGAAGTAATTAGGGACCTGGGGACCCAAGCTGATAGCAATCTCTCATTTGACAACCACGTGGCCAAAGTGGTTAGAAAAACATTTTATATAGCCCACCTAATCATGAAGGGATTCACATCTAGATCAGGGGAGGTCATCGTGCCTCTTTACTCATCCCTCATCAGGCCCATAATTGAGTACAATGCCCCTTTTGGGATGTACCTTACCAGACACCTGCAGCAACTGGAAAGACCCCAAAAGTACCTCACCAAGAGGATCAAAGGGCTCAAACAGATGCCATATGCTACCCGGTTAAAGAAACTCCAGCTCTACTCAGTGGCATACCGCCTGCTCAGAGGCGATCTGTGCCTGACGATAAAGCCATGTCCAACCCGAATTAATGGACATGCTGCACCTCAGAAAATCCAAATCCCATCGAGCTACGCTCAAGAGACTTGAACCTCAGCACTGAAATAAATAGGACATGCTGGAGGGACAGATTCATAACCCAGAGGCTCCCTTCACTCTGGAATAAAATCCCAGTCCAGGTTAGGCAGAGTCCCTCATTGACTCTCTTCAAGAGGAATCTTGATGAGTGGATGGGAGATCATAGGTTTACCCCTGGTATCACTTCTGTGTCACTGTTAGACAGAGGCACAGTATACTAACCTCGAAAAAGGGCATAGCAAAATTAATTTAAAATGGGTGGCGAAAGCCAAACACACTCTGGCTAGGCTTATAAATGCCCTAGGGCAGATAGCCTAGTATGAACCTATGAACCAAACCAGTATAACATTATGGTCGTGCCATAATTGTTAGGTCTTTACTGGTAGCTTTTGTTTTGGTTCATATCAGAGTGCTGTTCCTTTTTGGTTTTAGGACAGAAATCTCGCCAGTCTAACACACAAAACATCCTAAGTGGTATTGCAAGAAAAGATGTTACCAGCATTGTTTTGTGAAGCACTTGAAAATAAAATAATTGTTTCTGTTTTTTTATTATGTGTCTTGCTAATAAGAGTAAATATGCAGGTGACGGCGGTTGGAATCAAATATATTTTTATACGTTATAATTTGTTGAAAGCTTACAAGTTTCGCCATAGTATATCAAGTTTCCTTCTAACTCCTATCCCTAAAACATGCTGGTTGACCCACATATGTTCGTCGTGTTACCCTGCTGCAGTCATCACACTAGGGTTATCCCTGCCGTCAGGTGGTCCCGCAGTCGGCCTGAATTCCAAAGTCTTGGTCCAGCGTCGGTTGCTGTCGCTTCTTCCCTGACGTCAGTGTGGCAGGGGTATTTAAGAGGCATCCAACGCCATTTTCTTCAGTCTTTCTTGCCGCGCGGTGCCCGAAGCAGAAGCAGTTCTCAAGTGCCATTCGGCCGACACCTGAGATTTTAGATTTGAATTTCAGTCCGAAGTCTTCATTAAAGCTAAGTACCCCATTGGGGAACATTTTATTGCCTCAGTCCGATGTCAGAAAAAGTTAACAATTGCATTTCTTGTGGGAAGCAAATACCTCATATGGACTTCCATTCCTATTGTATTCCTTGCCTAGGCCCAGACCACGACGTCACAGCTTGTCGGTTTTGCACTAGGTTTAATAAACGAACTATCAAATACGGTTTTGACTTCACACGGCATTACTTTGGTAAGAAATTTAATTATATCATGCCGTCAGAGCAGCCAACGACCGCCGCTCATAAAAAACGCAAGGATAAGGACAGGCAGCCTAGGAATAAGCCAGACACTGAGACCTCAGTTGGGCCCTTTCACCGGTTCTCCGGTTTTCAGTGAGGCGCCTACGCAGCCCATGACGACCACAGAACTGGAACCCCAGACAGCTGCGGATTCCCAAGCGGAGTCCACTAGGCCTACCGGAGCAGAACTAGACACCGGTGCAACGCAAACACCTTCGGTTGCAGAAGGTGTATTTAAACCGACTACACTCACCATTAAATCTTATGCTAAACTTAAAACTCCTTTAAAACCAAAGAAAACTGTACCTCAGGCTACAGTTCAAGGCCCCATGCCTAAGAAACAGATGCTTAAGATGGCTGAAGATTTAATTACCCTTATCAGAGGTTCCCATCCCCCTCCTGATAAAAGACCAAGACAAGAGGATGATTATGCATCCTCTGACCAGGTTTCTCTCTCCTCAGATTCTTCTGAGTAACAGGATTACACTTTTCCACCTTATGAGGATTCTGAGACTGAAGATTCCATTCCCTCGGCTTCTCCCCCTGAAGACTACTTTGGGGAAACTTTGCATGCCATGAGGGAACATTTCCACTGGGAAGGATAGGATTACTCAGATTCTAAGAAAAGTCTCCGAGAGTTCCTTTTACTACCCCAGCACAGACCTCTTGCTATCCCTCCTATTTTAGATATTGTGGATGATGTTTACTTGGAGTCTAGTTTAAATCCAGACTCTCTACCTCCTGCTCCGGACAAACCAGAGAGGTACTACAGAGTACCTGACTCACAAAAGAATTCCTTTATAAAAGCCCTGTAGCTGACCCAGAAACAATTTCCCAGGGTCCTAAGGGAGCAAAAGCTTCTATGGCTAAAAATCCTGTGCCTTCTGAAAGGGATTCCAGAGCCTTAGATAGATGGAGAAAGAAAATTTACACCTCAGCAACTCTGGCTATGAGAGCATTAAATTGCCAGTTTCACATACTGAAATATCAACAATTCCTGATGTCTCAGTTAAAACTTCTTCACCCAGGAGAACTACTGATAAAGACGGACAATACCACAGTTATGTGGTACATAAACAAGCAAGGGGGCACACATTCCTACCCTCTATGCAGGCAAGCAATGACCTTGTGGAACACTGCACTCTCTTATCAGGTTCAGTTACAAGCACAATTCCTGCCAGGAAAGAAAAACACATTGGCAGACGACCTAAGCAAAAACATCATGGATCCACACGAATGGAAACTAGATCATGTATTTGCAATGATAGTTCAAAGATGTTTGCAAGCCCCCACAACCACCAACTTCAAAAATTTTGCAAAAGGACCTTCCATCCACTAGCTTGGAAAGTGGACGCCCTCTCGTTCAGTTGGAAAACATTAACAGTTTATGCCTTCCCGCCACTGCCTCTTCTAGCAAAGGTACTGCTGAAAGTCAGATTACAGAGGCCACAAATGATACTTGTTGCACCAGACTGGCCACGCCAACATTGGTATCCAATTTTAAGGAATATGGCCCACGACCCACCATGGATTTTGCCACAAATTCCTCACCTGCTCACCCAGCGAGACCATCAGATTCTACACAGCCAACTCAAGACTTTAAACCTGGCTGCATGGCAAATTACCTAAACAACCATCCAACACCTTTATCCAAAGCTGTTATGGATGTCATTCTGGAGGCCAGGAGGCCCAGCACCAGGAAAACCTATTCAGACAAATGGAAAAGATTTTGCGCCTGGAACCAGGCTAAAGGCCTAAACCCCCTTGATCCAAACATCCCTCAGATTCTACAATATTTGACTGAGATGTTACACAATGGACTTTCCTTTTCATGTATTAAGATCCACGCCTCAGCAATTTCAGCGCATTACAGCACGGATCCTCCTTTATTTTCACATCCATTCCTAAGACAGTTCCTCAGAGGGGCTAAAAACTTAAGACCACCAAGGAGAGCTCCAACACCTACTTGGGATCTCAACTTTGTTCTGGAAAAGCTTACACTGCCGCCCTTTGAACCAGCTTTTTCAGCCGATTTAAAATTTCTTTCATGGAAAACTGCCCTACTACTAGCAATAACCTCAGCTAGAAGAGTCTCAGAGCTACAGGCACTAATGGCAGTGGAACCTTTATTTTTCATCAAGACAGAGTCTCTCTACGAACTAATCCTTCCTTTATGCCAAAGGTGGTATCCAGTGTGGCCCTAAACCAAACCATTCACTTGCCCACCTTCTTCCCAAATCCCCAGAACAAAGGAGAAAGACTCCTGCACTCTTTGGACATTCACAGGCAATTACGTTACTACTTGGATAAAACTAAGGCTTTCAGAAAAACTGACCAGTTTTTTGTAGCCTATGCTACAGGATCACAAGGAAAAGCTATCTCAAAACAGACCATTTCAAAATGGATAGGACATTGCTTACGTTTCTGCTACACACATCATGGGAAACCAGTACTTGCTAACATTAGGTCCCACTCCACCAGGGCTACAGCTACATCAGCAGCCTTTCTCAGGGGAGTGCCAACCAAGGACATTCTGGAAGCCGTTATTTGGAGTTCAGTGCACACCTTTACCAAACACTATCGTTTACCTCTATACTCTAAGACTAGAGCTGGTTTTGCCACTGCAGTTTTGCAGGGCCTACTAGCTTCTTCTAACCCTGTTTGATTCCACCTCCCATCCTTAGCTTTGGGATTCAACCCAAGTGTGATGACTGCAGCAGGGTAACACGATGAACATAGTACAGTTTTGTACCTACCATAAATGTAGATGTTTGAGTGTTCACCCTGCTGCAGTCCAGGTTACCCTCCCTCCATCCCCTCTGAACTAGCTGAACTTCTCTCTACCACTTCTTCCTATACTACCTCTGTGGTGTATTTGCTTGTGCCTAAGGGTTTTGTTTGATTTTTATATAACCATATATATATATATTTTGCCTACCTACTGGGGGCACCTGACATCTGGGGCAAGAAAAACTGAAGAAAATGGTGTCGGATGCCTCTTAAATACCCCTGCCGCACTGACGTCAGGGAAGAAGCAACAGCAACCGACGCCGGACCAAGACTTTGGAATTCGGGACGACTGCGGGGACCGCCTGACGGCAGGATAACCCTAGTGTGATGACTGCAGCAGGGTGAACACTCGAACATCTACATTTATGGTAGGTACAAAACTGTAATTTTTGAATTGTATATATGTTATATTCATCGTTGTCTTTACAGACCCATTTAACAAAAAAGTTAAGTAAGTGTGTGTGTGTGTGTGTGTGTGTGTGTGTGTGTGTGTGTGTGTGTGTGTGTGTGTGTGTGTAGATATAGTGATAAAGTGCACAGTTGAGTGGAGATGGAAAAACTGTCATTATTAAAATAGTTCACAGATGGATCCAGAAAGAGTTGAAACATTTGTCATGTAATAAGACTGCCTTTAGCTCTGGCCAGAGTTAACCCTAGAAGAAGGGGTACAAGTTGGGAACAGCACACCCATTTGCCTGTTACTATAAAGGGTTAACAAAGTCATGGATCACAGAAAATATAGAAGTGGGAGGCTGATACCCAGGCAAGCTCTACTAATTGCTTAATAGCCCAGAAGTCATCTCTTAAATTTAAGGGTTTGATGTCTATTTTCTTTTTTTTGTGTTTTACTTTTGTTAGTCAGGCAAATGAACTGATTGTTTATTTTTTATTTATTTTGTTTTGCTTTTGTTGGCTGGGTAATTGCATTAATCAGAGCAGCCCTTGCAGCCATGACCCAGGTAGTTAAGATGAAGGTTAAGATTGGGAAACTTTAGCTCTTTTTTCATTGTCTGGCTAACTTTTGAGGTGAGAAACCTGCTGCACTTCATTAGAGATCTGTCTGTCTTGGACTTCCTGTATCTCTCCAAGTCCAACATTTACACTGGTACTACAACCAGGGACCTAAATCTTCACCAGCAGATAAATAAAATATGATGGATGGATAGGTTTTCAACCCAATGACTCGCTTACCTCGAGCATGTTAAGCAGTGCAACTTATCTTTCTTTCTTTACACATAACCTGGATGACTGGATGGGTATCCACAAATTTACTCCGAGACTGACTTGTATGACCCTCCTAGAGAAAGGAAGTTCAGCCTGAAGGAGGGTACAGGCAAGGTGCGAGTGGTCATAAGACTCAGTGGCCTTGATGTATGACAGTATTTAAGTGGTGACCACCGAATGTGACAAACATAATACATCAAAAAGTGCAGTTATTTTCATATAACACAAGTTCTAAATACATTTCACCTATATATAACAAGGATTCTAGTTGCATTGTGCATACAACTTTATATGCAAGTCATCTTAATGTAATTTACGTTTGAACTAGAACATACTGTTAGTAGCATCCTTTAGTTAGACAGCAGAGAATACAAATCAAATAGGAAATACACTCCGGGGATCACTTCTTTGGCTGTGCTCGACAGGGGCACACAGGAAATTAACTTTCTTGGGTGGCGTAAGCCAGGGAACCTTGTTGGCTAGGCTTACTTAGGTCCTTGGGACAATAGCCTAGTACCTACTTATGAACATACTGTAAGGTACGTTATATAACTGTGGAATTACTATTCCAGATGTTCGCACACATGGTAATAACAAGCAGGATCTCTACATGAAAATATAAAATCTACACAAGTTATACCTAATGCTGCTGATACCCCAGCAAGCTACATAGTTATTTCTTAAAGATTTTTGTGTGTTGTATTTATTTGAGTTAAAGATGTTAAGATTTGCACTGGGTGTGACTAGGATGGACAGGATTAGGAATCAGTATATTAGAGGGTCAGCTCAGGTTGGACAGTTTGGTGACAAAGCAAGAGAGGCGAGATTGTGTTGGTTTGGACATGTGCTGAGGAGGGATGCTGGGCATATTGGGAAAAGGATGCAAAGGATGGAGCTGCCAGGTGAGAGGAAAAGAGGAAGGCCTAAGATAAGGTTTATGGATGTGGTGAGAGAGGACATGTAGGCAGTTGGTGTGAAAGAGCAAGATGCAGAGGACAGGAAGAAATGGAAACAAATGATCTGCTGTGGCAACCCCTAATGGGAACAGCCAAAAGAAGATGATTTATTTGAGTCCCTGTATGATCATGTCATATATACATTTATTGTGTCTGCTAGCTTTAATCTTTGAAAGAGATGAGCTTATTCTATTCTGTTGGTATGCATTTCAGTTTTTCCTAAAACATTGTTGCTTATTAAGGAGGATTCTTAAACTGTAAATTTCAAATAAATACAAGTCTCACTAACTACAATACATGTGTTCTGTAGAATGTGTATTTGCTTCCTGACTGGTAGCTTGCTGTTTAGTGGTGAACAATATCCTAGTAGTGAAGTAGTGTTGCCTGTTATTAGCCAACTCTCTCAATTTAAATATTTTGTTTTCTTTTGTTTATAATTGGGTGGTATTCTAAGATAACAGTAATAAAATTATTGGTAGCTCATAATCCAGTCTCGGAAGTAGTACATTGATATCTTTTGCTGAAAAGATTTTAAGCCTGCATAAAATAAAGCACTGCTAGTGATTCCCTGTTGTGTGAGGAAAGTAAACCTATATTTTTTGTCTGTGACTGATAGAGCTAATTTCTGTTTTGCCAACTCCATTTTGTTTTCTGTTTTAAGAAATATGCTTGGCCTGGTGTGCTTGCTCTATGTGAGAGGTGGACACAAAGTATCTAGGCTGCACATTTCACATGTTTTTTCATTGATTAATTGTCAATTGAGTGATACTTCAGTACACAGTGAATTTCCGGTCCTTAGTCTTTTGCTCTCCGCCACCATTTCTTTAAGTAAATCATCCCACATCCGTCCCATCACTCTCCATACAGCCCAACACCTTAGTCATTGGTGATTTCAGCTATCCTTCCATCAAATGGGTAATATGCACAAGCACAAACACACTCGTCCAGAGGTTCCTGGACTTTAATTCAAATGCTCTGCACCCCCCCACAAGGGGTTCAATTGTCCTAGACAAAAGTACTCACCAGTATTGGGATTCACTGCACTCCCCCATGTGATGCTTTCCCTGGTAAGATTGGATCATAAAACTGTCTTGTTCAAAGTAACTGTTGTACCTGACACCCCCACAAGAGCAACAAAACTGAAGAATTTGTCCAAAGCTAACTTCAGACTAGTAAGCGATGGTATGAAAAGTTTTATACCTCCCACACTCAAAGATAGCAGTGACTCCTATGCAGAGGTGTACTCAGATGCCCTGTACAAACTCTTAAGCAACTGAATAGACTTGGCTGTAACTGATCGGATCAAAACTAGGTCCTCCCAAAAAAACAAGCTACCTTGGTGGATCGTAAGTATAAACAGGTTATATAACAAGAGGAAGAAACTGTTGTGTAAGAGTAAGAGGAAACTGACTCAGCAGAGGAACATTTCCCTTCTCAGCTTGACCAAGCAAATCAAAAATCTTGAAATCCTCTAAAGCTAAGTATGAAACTAAAATAGCATCCCTAACTAAGGATAATCATAAAGCATTCTTTAATTACATCTGAAACCTAAAAAGGGAATGCCCAGCTTTGTGCAAAACTGGTAATAGATATTACCAGTCGTACTGCACTGAAGGAAATCACCAACTTGCTAGCTGACAGATTTGATGCAAACTTCACCCCCTTGGCCCCACCGGCCATACCCCAAAGCATACCCAACACCAGTCATTTGCTTAGTATCTATAGAGATACATCTTATCTGATCTCTCCAAGGCCAAAAATGGCGTCATTGGGACCAGATAACATCCCAGATGCTTATTAACCAATCTAAAACAGGACCTAGTAGACCCACTTAAGGCTGTCTTTAAGCATAGCCTGAAAAATTGCTTTGTTCCAGTAGAGTGGAGAACAACAGTAGTAACCCCTCTGCATGGGGAGGGGGCACATCAACAAACCCTGTCAACTATAGACCCATAATCTAACCAGTCTCATCTGCAAGGCCATGGAAAGAGTCATCATGGACCGTATCAACAAGGAGATAGGTGACCTTCAAACTCTAAACCCAATCCAATTTGGATTCGTTAAAGGTAGATCATGCTTATTAAACCTGGTGGACTTATTTATGTATTTATTTATTTACCAGGAATGTCTGACTTGGAGCAAGACAGTTTTCAGTAGAGGCCCGGGGAGAAATGCTCCAGACTCATGTCTTTGTAACGTGGGAGGAAACCAGAGCACCAAGAGGAAACCCACACGAATGCAGGGAGGACATGAAGAGTCTGCACAGAAGGCACCCCAGCCGAGAATCAAACCGGAGAACTTCTTGCTGTGAGGCAAAAATATTAACCTCTGCACCACTGTGACTTCTTTGAGAAAGTCATCAAACCCTGGATGAAGGTAAGACAGTGCATGCAGCCTGTCTTGACCTGGCCAAGCTTTTGACACAATCCCCTACTGAAATATTGAAAAACCCTCGCAGTTAGAGGTCCGAAAGGAGTGATAAGTCAGCAAGCAAAGGAAAGTAGTATTGCTGAAAGTGAATTAATTCTCAAGTCTTGGTGAGTACCTTCACGAGGTGGACCCTGTTTTTCACAAAATCTCACCAAGACGAAAGCCAAATTAATCAATATAAAAAAGCCAGCCCCAAAGATATTCAGAGAAGTACAGGCAAAGGCATCCAGATATGGAAAATTTCACAATAAAAAAAATATCACAAAGATGGAATGTAGAAAAGAAGATTAGTAAAGTAGAAGTTAAAGAAATAGAAGTTGAAGTTCTGGAATGGCTGCTAAGTGAAGGATTTGTTGTAGAAAGTCTAACACATGTTACATCACAGCATGATGAAAACAGCCCCCAAAGTTAGGAGAAACGGGAAGATCAGGAGACATCTGAAGAAGAAATATGGACATGGGAAAGAAAAAGAGATTTAATATGGCGTGATATTTATGAAAAAGAGAAAGCAAAACTAATCAATACAAAAAGAGTAGCACCAAGGACACTTGAAGTGAAATACAGGCAATGGAATCCGGACATGGAAAACTTTACAGTACAAAGAATTAGACGGCAAAGAGAAAAAGTAGAAAAGATTAGTAATAGAGAAGTTAAGGAAACAGAAACAGAGGTTATGGAGCCCCTGCAAAATGAAGGATTTTGCATAGAAAATCTAACTCAGAAAACAGCACTGCAAGATTAGAGCAGTAGACATCCAAATTAAGGAGAAACCAGTGGAACGGGAAGCAACTAGTCAGTTGCCATATGAAGATATTTTGGAGCCTTTCACAGGAAACCAGTATAAACGTTCACTTGAAGTTAGACAGCAAGGGAAGGAACATGAAACTGGCAACTCTGACGCAGTCAGTGATAAGCTAGTGAGTTCCCATATGACTGAGCTGTGAAGGCTGCCAGCCCAGCTAGATAGAATTTTGTAAATAATTCAATGTCATTGTAAATATTAATATGATCCACAGGCTTGTTTTACAAATGTAAGAAAACTGTGTTATGTGCTGGGCTTCAAGATTGTAACCACAGTGCACCCTGCTGGAAAACAGCAGAAATGTGTATAAACTATATGCCAATGCAAATGTATGTTTTCATGGTAGAAATTGGGACATACAGAGTTAACTTGCAAACTCTGAGAAAATAAGTAAAGAATTTTACGAATGTGTGTTATCCCGAGCTAAGAGACAGGATGTCAAGTCTAGGAGTCTCTTTCCATTGTCTTAAGACAGAGATAATTACTAGGTTTCACATGTAAAGTGTTTTTATATTGCTCTGTGACTTCCTAGCAGCTGTACATCTGAGAGATAAATATGTTTTGCCTGGGAACTAGATGCAGGTGTCAAATATTGATGTCATCTAGCTAACCCAGCAGTTATGTGTATTAATAACTTAAGAACGGTCTTAAAGAGAAAGAGAGTGCATTTTGTATTTTGTTCTGAATCTGACAACAACTCACCAGCACTTGCCTTGCTCTGTAGCTAGACTTGGATCTTAGTATTTCTCTTAAAGATAGATAGGAATATAGCAAGATTAGTGTAGATGTTTTCTATATTTATGTGAGACTGTCCTACAATGTTGTTTTAAAGTATTTCCTGTGATTTCTGAACTCTGCTGTCACTGTGTTGAGTTAATGAGTGTTGTCTTGTGCTTTTATTGTTTATTATTAAATGTATTTAAAGCTTTTAATTGTGGCTGATTTTGTGTAGAGATAATTTAAGCTCTTAGTGTACTTGCATGTGTTTGGTGATACTGTACAAGCCACTCCTAAATAGCTTTAGCCTTGGTCACACTATTTGGATAACAGTAACATTACACAGTAGAATTAGACACCCTTTGGAGCCGATAAGGGTGGTTGGTGGCAGTCAGTACTACCTTATAGTCTGGACAGAAGGGAGCATAGCTAGTGAACCTGTGCCAGCCTTCCGCAGGTGTGTCTATGTGTTTGTATATAAATCAAATCTCAAAGTGTGTGTGTGTGTGTCAGTGTCAGCTACTTGGTCAGGGACATGAAGCACTGGTTGGACAGAGAGGGTGTTGGAAGTTTTGGCTTGACCACTCGGCTGAGATCTGAACCCTATAGCTGTGCCAGTGGGGAGTCTTATTGGGGATCTGGAGAGAAATGGATAAACCAGCCCCAGACTGACTTTGATCTCTGTGTGCTCTTAAAGGAAACTGTACTTTACTGTGTGTGTACTTGTTATCCTCCCAATGTGCACGTCCCTTACTGGTGTTAGTGGTGAGGATTGAGGCTCCTTTATTACTGAGCCAGTGCATGGGCATCACAAAAGCAATGGATGACACAGGATAAAATTGAAGACAATGTGCTACAGGATGATGCTACAGAACTTTCTATAGAATGCCCGCAGAAAATGGAGAACAAAAAATGTGCCCTCAGTTTAGAAGAAAATGAGCTAAGAGAAGAATTGTTTGATTTAATAGAGATAGGTAGACATAGTAAGATCAATGAAAGCAATAGACTGCAGAAGGTCAATAAAACCCAAAAAGTTAGAAGTTAGATAAAACAAATGAACAAAGTAATTATGACTCTCCATAGAGATCCATGCGATTTAATAGAAGTAACCAGGATATATTACTGTGTAGCTGAATTAATAACAGATAAAATTCTACCACAAGAACACAGGGTAGTAAGGGAAAGGAAAGGGAGAAATTGAATACCATCATGGAAGTATCGAACAGAGAAAACTATAATGCAGTTAAGACAAGTGTCACTGTTAGAAGAGTATAGAAGAGGGAACAGATCAACAAAATGAATCAGAAAGATGTGATAAAAGCAATAAGCAGCATTGTAACAGATCAGGATTTGTCATGCACTATCACAAATAATAAACTAAAAATATCGGCACAGACAGAAAAACTTAGAACATACACAGATAAATATAAAGGAAAACTACAAAATAAGCAATTTATTGATGACCCAAAAAAAGTTTTATAGAGAATTAGGAAACAAGGTAAAGACCACCAAACAAGAAGCAATGGATACATTTTGGAGAAGTGTTTATGAAGATCCTGTGGAACATAAAGATGCTAAATGGAAAGATGTAAAACAAAGAATGATAAGTTCAGAGGTACAGGATATGAAATGGGATGAAGTAATAGGTAGAGAGATTGAAACAAAGTTAAGAAAGCCTCTAAATGGAAAACTCCAAGCCCAGATGCAGTACGTAACTTCTGGTTAAAAGTATTAACATCTTTGCATGAAGATTTAGCCATGAGTAAGAGCTATTTATATGCATACCCCGAACAGACACCAACCTGGCTAACAACAGGAACAACAATGCTTGCACTCAAGAGTGAACCTGCAAGCTACCCTGAAAATTATAGACCAGTACCTTGTCTTCCGACAACGTATAAACTATACACTGGAATTGATGTAACAGAAATTTTATAATCATTTAGAAGAAAACTCAGTTATTACAGTAAAACAAAAGGGCAATAAAAGAAAGTCATATGGAACAAAAGATCATTTGTTGTTAAATAAAGTCATAGTGGAAAACTGTAAAAAGGGGGAAATCTAAGTATAGCATGGATTGACTACAAAAAACATTTGGCAGTATCTCACATTCATAGATAAAAGAGTGCTTAAAAATGTAAAAGATACACCCTACACTGATAAACTACATCACAGTGACCATGAAACAGTGGCAAACCACGTTGCAGTTAAACCATGATAAAAGACAAATTATTCCTCCAGGGATAAAAATCCAAAGGTAGATATTTCAGCATGACTTTGTTACGATTGCTCTTTTCCCTTGCCCTTAACCCATTAAGCTGTCTGCTTAACAAATTAGATCATGGGTATAATTTGGCTCTCAGGAAGCAACAAAGTGTAAAGACTTCTCATCTTCTCTTTGTTGAGGATTTAAAACTTTATAGCTCATCAGACGAGGAACTGAAAGCACAACTGCAAATAATAAAAACCTTTTCAGATAATATAATGTCATTTGATCTTGATAAATGTGAAAAAGCAGCCTTTATAGCAGGAAAGCTGCAGCACCAAGAAAACATCAGTTTGGGATAAGAATGTGACATAAAAGAACTTGAGCAAGAGGGAGTGTATAAATATTTGGGAACTGAAGGATCAACAATAAAACTTGAACAATTGTGAATAAAACTTAGTAAGGAATATTTTAGAAGACTTAAATTAATCCTGAAAAACAGTGTTGACATCTAGGAAGAAAATTCAAGCTGTAAACCAATTTGCTCTTGATTGACTGGCCCAAAAAGGTGTTGGCTAGATTAGAGAGGAAAACAAGAAAGATGCTTCATGCTCACTAAATGATTTATAAAAATCAGTGCATACCAAGATTATATATTCCCCATTCTGAAGGAGGTATGGGCCTCCTTGAAATTGATTACATGTATAGTTCTGCAGTTGTGGGACTGCATACATATCTGCTGCTCTCACAAGACCCAAACATAGTGAAAGTTTTGAAACATGAGGAGAGTAAATCTAAGATTACTTCCCTTCTTAGTCTAGTAGAACCTTATTGGCATCAAGGGGGAATGGAAATCAAACCAGAAGTAGATAAAAATCAGATAGCAACTGAATGTGCCAAAAAACAAAAGAAAGAATATAAGGTGAAGGATCAGATGAGAGGGCAAGAAATGTGAAAAATGTATAAATATAGTTGCAAGTATAGAAAACTCCTGGAAGAACCTCATGTTGATCAAGATCGACCACAGGAATGGTTATGGAGAGGTAAATTCAAACCAAAAGATGAAAGGTTAACATTGGTGGCCCAAGATAGTAGGCTACTTACACGTTGGTTTACAAAGTCCATTGAACATGTGGGAGAAACAGACAAATGTAGATTTTGTAAAACAGAATTGGAAACAGTTGCATACCTTTTTTTGCTAGTTGTGATATACTAATGGTAGAAGCACTGTATATGGAAAGGCATAATAGTGTGGCACGACTGTTGCACTGGGGATTGTGCAAACATTAGAATATTGAAATAGCTGAAAAACACTGGAAACACGAGCCACAAAGCATTATAGAAAATGATGGTCTACATCACATGGGATCACCCATTACCAACAATTCAAAAGATAGATGCGAGAAAACCAGATGTACTGGTCCATGAAAAGAAGACAAAAGTAGCATTGATAATTGAAATCGCTACACCCAGTGACTACAGTGTCTAAAGTCATAAAATATCAGGATTTGTGGGCAGAAATTAGAGCAATGTGGAAGAAAGATACCCAGATAGTTCCAATAGTAGTAGGAGCAACAAGTCTTATAAAAAAGAGTCTACAATCATATTTAGATATGCTACCAATACATGCAATTCCATACAAATTGCAGAAGGAGTCATTACTGTTCACATTGCCGGTGCTGCGAAGAGCACTTCTGGCTGACATCAATGATTAAAAAAATACTAATTTCATGAACTTTAATCATACTTTGATTTAGGAATGGGGTCCATTCTCGTCATGGTATTAGAAACCCAAACGATTTGGAGAAATTAAAAATTAGGGATTAAACCATACGTCACTAGATGGGTAACCAATTGGCTCACTGACAGAACACAGACCATCAAAGTTGATGACTCCACCTCTACCAGTAGACCCATCACCAGTGGTGTACCATAAGGTTCTGTGATGAGTCCTCAGAATCAATTTCTCGGAAGTTCAGGCTAAATTAGACGTCCTTTGACTTACCAAGTTCACTGATGATTGCAAATTGGGTACAATCATTGAGTCTCTCAAGGATGTTAACGTACTACAGGAAGGGCTTACACAGACAAATGACTGGTGCCAAAGCCACAGTCTAAAACTAAATACAAAAAAGTGCATTATTATTTCCTTTGGCAAAGTAGAATTCCCCACTAACTACAGTATTGACAACACCCCATTGGTGCAAGACCTAGGAACACAGGTAGATAAGCAATATAATTTTCCTGTGTGGTAAAGAAAGTGTTCTGTGTTGCGCACCTCATTAGTAAGGACATCTCATCCAGGTCTAAGGATGTTATAGCCCCACTGTACTCGACCCTCATCAGACCATTAATAAAGTACACTGCTCCCGTTTGCACATCAACAGACATCTGCAGCTGCTGGAGATATCACAGAAGTTCGCCAAGAGAATACAAGGCCTCCAAACCATGACTTACGTGGATAGACTAAAAGCTCTGTCACTGTATTCTGTATCGTATAGGCTTCTGAGAGGAGACTTGTGCCTGGCCTACAGGACGGTCTCTGACCCTGCCCTGATGGAGATGCTTCACATACAGAAATCTAACAGCCCAAGAGTCACTCGCTGTAGGGATGTTGACCTAGCCTGTGACATTAACAGAACATGTTGGAGAGACAAATATGTCTCCCAGAGACTGCTGCTCCTCTGGAACAAACTTCCAGTTCACGTGAAGCAGCTTTTCACTGACCATATTCAAGTGCCACTTAGACAAATGGATGGGAGACTGAAAATTCACCTTGAGGATGGCACCCATGTCCCTCATGGACAGGGGGAGCATGGACAGGGGGAGTTGGTGTTGACCATAGACTAGCTCTGCAAAATACATTTATTTAATAAGGACAGATGTGGGAACTTGGGATTAACATGGCTAGGCTTTTAAGGGCTGTAGGGCCGCTAGCCTAGTAACTGCCTATGAACCTATTGCCTGCTTTACTTCAGTAGTAAGCAAGTTAGTTATTTTGTATAGCTTTTGTAATTGGGTAAGTACCTTGTTTATTTGAGGTTCTGCATGTGTGTGTTTGTGGGGGGGATGAGAAGACTTTGGTTTAAAGTGATTCGAAGGTAAGTTAGCTTTAAAAGTTTATGGCTGATAGTTGAGTGTTGGCAGGGTCCACAACAGATATGTTGGCAGCTGCTTTTAGGTGTGGTTCATTCAGAAAAACTCCCCAAAAATCATGGTGGTCACACCCTTTCGGTCCAAACAACACTCGATGTTCTTTGTATTGATCATCTCCAAAAATGTGCGTGTGTTCAATTGTAGTTGTTGTACTGAGCCTCTAGGCATTTATTACCAGCAATAATCAAAATACCTTGTTTGCTTTGTTCTTAAATATGTACTCACTACCATCATTAATTTTGTATTTTTATAATAATATAATGTAATGTGTACTTACTACTTTAATTGTTCCTGGGCCTCCACTGAAACAGGGCTTGTTTACCCCATCCGACTATCTCTCTAATCAAAAGCAAAAAAAAGAATAATAAAATAAAATAATTAAATAATGCAGTTGTGTAAGTTGCACTTACCCTTAACAGTAGATATTCAGACTCACCACTGCAGTAGCGCACCCACCCTTCGTCGCCCTACTCTGGTATATAGTTGTAGTTAGGATATAAAGTAGAGTTCTTTGTGTTTCTTTTTTGGTTCAGGATTGTTAGGCTTAGAGTAGTCACACCCAATCACCATCCCCCTACCCTTGTATATAGTTGTAGTTAGGATATAAAGTAGGGCTCTTTGTGTTTCTACTTTATATGTTGTTTTGTTATTGTTTTTTGGTTCAGACAGGATTGTTAGACTGCTCTCTCTCTCTCTAACTCTTTCTCTCTCTGTATGGGCAAGAAAGTCCTAAAGATCAACAACAACATTGCCCAGGAGACTTGTTTGGTAAAGTTCAGTTATACAGAGGCTTATTGTGCTTTTGCAAGTATTGGCATAGATTTCATGCACATGTATATGTGTAGGTATAAGTGTGTGTGTTCATGTATATTTGCAGAAGCCTTCACTGAGATATGTTAATATGGCAGACGGATTTCACAAGCCACGACCACTTTTGTTTGATCAGAATATTCAAGATAAATCTTGATGAGTGGATGGGAAATAGGAAATACACCCCGGGGATCACTTCTGTGTCTCTGCTCGACAGTGGCACAGGAAAATAACTTTCTTGGGTGGCGTAAGCTATGGAACCTTGCTGGCTAGGCTTACATAGGCCCTTGGGCCGATAGCCTAGTACCTACCTATGAACCTATAAGAAATCTTCAATCTTACTGCTGATTTCTCACTTTGGGGCTAACCAAGCAGCAGTCAAAGTGAAGGCTTGTGTGTTGGGGGGGGGGGGCGTCAGAGCTTTGTGAGGCTGGCTGGTCATGGTTTTCGAGGCAGGGAAACTAGCAATGTTGCATAAAGGCTACTGCAGTAGTGTAGAATTTGAATTTTACTGTTACAGTAAGTGCAACTTAACACAGCTGCACTTTCTCCCATCTTCTAAAAATGGCTAGAGATAATTACCACAAGCTTTGTCATAGGATGAGTTTACTCACACAGGGCAGGGGTTCTCTGATTCACTGTAAAAAAACACTCCACCACTAAGGTAGTACAAAAAAATGAAAACCAAAAAATACACAAGAGACTGGAGAAACAGTCACCATCCAAGCTTTATTGTGCTTCCTAGTACTTTAGCATAAAGCCTTCCAGGGAATGATTCATCACAAGGATAGCGCTTTGTTAAATACAATTCACTAGAACAATTAATCAATTAATGAGTCATGGTGAACAAATGCATAAAGACCAAACAGCTGAATAAAACAATTAATTCTAGATTACTGACAAATATTTGATATACAGGTAACCTCTCTAAAAAAAACCTAGCATTATGTGCCAAAAAATTAATAAAGTGACATTTAAAATAACATAACCAAAAAAATACATTACAATTATGTTATGATTTTATACATGTAAATCGAATTCCATATTAAGACCATCAGGCCATAAGGTTCCATAATTAATAATGTAGCTTTTCTCCATTCTAAGAAGGATACGCACATAATCAACACCTTGTACTGCATACTGCTTGTTTAGTACAATAAAAAAATAGACCACTGGTATTTCCATTATGAAAAGAATGAAAGTGCTGAGCTACAGGGTTATTGAACCTCATATTCCTCACATCCCCTAAATGTTCCATAATCCTTTTCTTGACCATCCGTCTGGTTTGACCAATGTATCATCTAGTGAGCTGACAATTGCATCCAATGGCATAAACAACACCACTGCTACTGCAATTATAAGACCCTAAGGCCCTATTTTTTTTCCTATTAATCAAACTCCCTGAAATGTTATTAACCTTATCACAAATCTTGCATCTTCCACACCTAAAGGTGTCCACTGTGCTTACATTATCACTAACTCTGTGGACCTTGTTTGGTGAAACAAAAAACAGTAGCCCCCTAAAGAACATCGGCAGAAAAGACAGTATAGTGGCTTTCAGAAGGTATCCTGTTGAAAGCAGTGGCCTCAAGCTGACTGGATCAGGATCTTATTACATTTGAATGGGGACTCACTGAAGGCCTAAATGGACTTAGGCTATGTGAAAGCCCAAGACTTCAAGACAATGAAGCAAGATGCATTGGCAAGGGTGGGAGCTTCTCCTGAAGCCCAGCCCCTTAAATGTCATAGCTGGACACTTAATATAGACAGACAGATAAGGTCACAGATGACTGGCTTGGTGCATATTTTAAAACTATGGCTGGAGCCTCATGTGAACCATGTAAGTAAAAGGCTACAAAAAGTGGCAATAGACAAATTTGAGGACTCTCTCTAGTAATTTAAGAATGTATGTATTCCATAGTGACCCTGATTCTGAACATCTAGTTGTTATAGTGGAACATTTATTGTTAACTGAACCTGCAAACCCGAATTTAGATTTAAATGCACCAAGTGCTAATAACAAGCCTTCACCTAAGTATGCTGAATGCCTACTCAGCCAACCAGTGTTGCTCTTGAGTTGATTGTCCATACTATAAATTGTCTTTGGAAGTTCCTCCTAGCCTCATCTCAAGTCAGCACTTCTATATCAAACTGGGAAGTCCACCCCCCCAGACTGCTAAAGCTTGAGTTATCCTTCTCCTTATCTCCATGTCTGCTTAGTACACAGTGCACTACCCAGAAGTTACCCAAATCACTCTAAATACTTTTTCTCCATCCTCAAAAAGTAAAATAAATACAGTTTATCCATAGAATTATTAGATTTAAACAACTTTTTATTTTATTTTATTTATTTATTTTTATTTTACATTTGATTACCGGGAAAGTCCAACTGTGGACATAAGTCCTTTTTCAGCGGAGGCCTGGGGAGAAAACCTCCATGATTATGAACAATTATTGTTACAATAAATGAAAGAATTCATAACAAGAAATACCAATGACCAATAATTGTTGCAATAATGAAGAAATTCATAAAAATATACATAGAAGCAAATATATACAGGTTTACAATTTACAGAAAACTAAGTGTTGTTCGTGGTAACTTTAACAGTTTAAAAGTAAAGGAAGGAATTTAGATACTGGAGGTGTAAGAAGGATAGTTATATTAATATTTTGTTACCACAAAAGTTAAAAAATGCACTCCCATTTAAAAGTACATAAAGGCCACAAGACAGTCAACAAAAATACTTTCTCTACCTTAAAAGTAGTTGTTTTTCACAAAACTGTTTTTTTTTCCCCCAAAGGGAACTTATCTACTCAGCAGTGGAACAATGTTAGGCATCCTTTGATCATCTAAACCCCACAAAAGATTGCTGTTTTCAGTGGCAGGAAAGTTCTGAAGTGCTTGGTGCCCAAAACTGTCTTATTAGTCACCTCAGCTCGAGCTAATTGTTTGGGCATGTGGAAGGTTCCCTGAAGCTTTGTAAGTGGCTGTTATAACCTATGCAGGATATACCGCCAATAGTTTAGGCTACTGCAGCAGTGACCATTCCAACATCAGCTTCTACCTTAGTTTGTTTACTCGACTGAACTTTCTCTGCAGTGCAGGAAGAGGGGTGTGGTGCCTCCCTAGACACGTTTATCCATAATTTTGTTTTCCCTATGCCTTCCACTGTGACTACAAGTTTGATATACTCCTTACTATTGCAAGTCTCTAAGTTGGGGACCCCTGTATCTTGTGAACTGATGAAAAGTTTTGGTTCTCGCTCCATAATATGGGCTGTGTAGGATCCCTTAATGTTATCCATTTCTCACAGTCTCAACAGGTCCTTAACAATGGGGAAGTCGTGATAGGATGGGTAGACTCAGATTTTCACCATGATTATCATGTACAGCCCTAGTAGAATTGTAAGGTAAGAACTATTAAGTTATTGAAAAAGGTGGCAAAAACTTGTGTGTGTCTACTTAAATGTGCATGTAGCTAGGCATCTTATGGTCTCCTTTAGTGCTTGCCTAGCATTGTTCCTATGCTTAAGACATAGTACACTGTTGTTTTGTCAGAGAGAGATATCTTGTTAATTTAGTAAACTTCTTTGAGAAAAGAAAGCCAGTGAAGCTGTAGACAGTGGCATCCCAGTTCATACAGTAAACCTAGCTCTGACCAAGGCCTTGCTGCCTTTCTCTGTGCTAGAATTGGAAATAAGCTTAAAGGTCTAAATGTAGACACTTATACTGAAAAATTGACAGCAGACTGTCTCTCAGATAGAACCCTATGTAGTCAAGTAGCAGATTCCACATTGGAAAGCAAAAAGTGACAGGTATCCTCTACTACTTAATTGCATGGGTTTTGTCCCAGTACAGAAACCCATTTTATTTGACGTCTACTTCTTGGATCTCCAAACCACTAATGCAGTCATAAGACAGGCATGAAGCTCTATCCCAATGCTATGTCACTAATAGACTCCTGCATCATAATTTATGTCTGGCAGTTATGCTGTTAAGGACCCTCCCTCCTTATCTCCCTACAGTTTCACAAAAATAAAATTGCTCCACAAATACTTGGACTAAAGACTTGAATCCCATCAGCAAATAAATAAGACACACTGGAGGGACAGATTTATTTCTCAAGGCTTCCTCAACTCTGGAATAAATTTCTGTTACTTATAAAACAGAGTGATGCCATCACTTAAAGTAAACCTTGATGATTGGATAGGTGACCATAAATTCATCCCACTTGTTTTGCCCTTCTCATGGCATGTTTTGTTCTTTGAAGATGCATATTGGTAAGGTGATTGTGTTCTATGGACTGACTTTAACTTTTAATCTCTATGAATTAGTGAGTCATATGTCTGCATCTTGTTGCACATCTTTTGCAAAATTCACACTTTTGACTGGAGTGCATGTATAGGCAACTGTCTAAATTCTTGCCAGCACCTCTTCACGGTTTCCTGTTTCTATCACTTCTGTGGGTTAATAGCAAATATAATAAACCCAGCTATTTGCAGCAGTGGAGAGTGATAACAGTATGAGCTGAGGAATCTGCAGAAAGGTAACTTATAAGCAGTGTGCCTAGAAATGCATAGCTGAAGTGATATAAAAGCATACAAAGCTTGTGTGGTGAGTTATACATTTGTAACTAATTTGATATGCTAGAGTAGCAGGAGCTACAGTAAGAAGTTCTTTGAACTAATTAGTCTAGCACCTTATTATAGAGGGTTAAGACTATGAACTGCTAATGCACTTCATCACTCAGTCCTGAGTTTGATTCTGTTAATCTCCACTGTGTGAATATGAGCAAGTCACTTAACCAGACAATGCTTCTGAATCATCCTGAAAACATTTGGGTGCAGTGGGCTTAACTGATTGGCAAATAAGTAAAGGTTAAAAATAAAAAATATACATGTATTTGCCTGCAGTGGATAGCATTCGAAAGTCAAAAAAAGCTGCCAGTGATGTTCCGCAGGACTCCGTTTTGGGCCCTATCCAATTTGATATCTTTTTTTCTCAGACCTTCAGACTAACATTCCTGGCCTATAGTTATCTAATTTTGCAGATGACTGTAAAGTGGGTATTGTTGTTCAATCTTCTACCGACTTAAAATTGCCCCAACATGGGTTATACATGTTTACCACTGGTGTGAGAACAGTGGTATCAAATTAAATGTGAAAACATGTAGCATAGTTAATTTTGGGAAACAAATCTTTTTCATATACCATGTAGGTGACACACCCCTCCAATCCGATACTGCCATAAGGGAGCAAGGCATTCTTATTGATAATTTGTTATTTTGTAACCATCAATCTGAAGTTGTTAATCTTCTTCCTATTCATCACTGATGGGCCCTCGGAACCGAGTCGGCCTTTTACCAAGCTTGCGTGCACCTAAAACCCTCGAGCTAAGCTGCTACCCATTTGCTCAGTTATCTCAGATCTCGTTTGCCGCACAGCCATATAGCAGCATTTCACCGAGCTCTCCATCTAAGTGCATTTTTCAGATATATTTACAAGTTTTGTAAAAGTTTTTTTCTTTTTATAATTTGTTCTTGATATCTTTATTGCTTCAGCTCTACCCACAGTTATTTCTCTCTTACCATTGTTGGTATTTTCTTGGTATTTCTAACTGTCTACCCTTGTGGTATCTTGTTACCATTGTTGGTGTTTCCTTTCTGTCTTCTTCATTTCGTCTCTTTCCTCACTCTTTCCCTTTTGTGTGAGAGTGTGTTCTGGGATGTCTGAAAAGAAGGGAACTACGGGGTTTAAACACTGCTCTTCTTGCAGTGGTAAACTACCGAATAGTGACCTCAGTGAAGAGTGTGTGTACTGTTTGGGGGGTTCCGCATTTGTCAGCAAAACCTCCGTGTGATATCTGTGCTAGTTTCTGTCAGTGAACACTGAATGAACGTCGTAACAAACTGATTTTAAAGGGCCTTTTTGCTTCGCCTTTTTCAGAGGCTATTTCTGTGATGGAGGTTTCCTCCCCTCCTTCTTTGGACAAGAAACGTCCTCGCTTGGACCCCTCTTCACTGGCCAGTGACAGAGGTAAAAGTCACAAGCACAAGGCCCATAAGTCCTCATCTGAACACCGTTCTGCCTCCTTGGTGCCGATTACTACATCGGCTCTGAGCTCGGCTCCAGCGAAGTCTATCGAGGTTGACTCGTCAGCGCCTACCCCGGCACCAATAACTACGGCACCATCTACTGCCTCAGTACCGACCAGTTTATCGGTTTCTCTCTCAGCACCCACATCGCCCATTTCTGCTCCGATATCTGTTCCGACAACTACCTCGGAACCGTTTTTGTCATCCACCCCTATTGTAACTTCTGCTCCAAGCCCATTCATGGCTCCAACCATACCGTTGTTACCAATTTCAAAATTGGAATCGTCGGTGCCCTTCTGTGACACACCACAGACCCGATACTCATCTACTGTGAACCCGTTTGCCGGACAAGTCTGCAGCGCCTTTTTAGACTGGCCTGATTCCCCCTCAGGGGCATCGGTGAAATCCACCAGGAGCCTTTCCGAATTGGATGTGGTGCACCTATTTGACCAGCTGCTGACCGCCAGGGGAATTTCAAATCTGCTTAGACCCTATCCCACTCCAGGCATTGGGTCTTTTTCTCTAGCAACCCCTACTTACTCTCCTCCCTTGGATCCCTCGGTTCCAAGGCTCATTTATCCAGCTTTTACTAGAGGACTCCCTTCCTCGGTGCCGACAACGACTCTGTCTGAGGCCGCGAGACCCCTTTGGATGTCAGTTCCATCGGAACCCACCCTTCTTCAATCTCATGCTTGGGGGGGTGGAACCTCTGGATCCGGTCTCGGTTCCGATGGTTTTGTCGGCCCTGACTTCGGATCGGAGGTTGACTACTGCATTGAGTCTGCTTGAGGCTCCGTCCCCGGGGGCAGACCGTCTGGAGTGGGATGTGACCCCGGTTCCGATTTTGTCTTCTTCGGTTCAGGGTTCCCACTCCTCTTCAGGTGGGCCCACTTTCCGGGTGATGGAGAGGGCGCTTGCTGCTAGCAGTCCTCCTCCATTGGTTATTCCCCCAGTTCCTTCTGGGCCGCAGCTGTCAAAGGCCACCCCCCCCCCAGGACTCCGAGAGCACAAGGCCCAGGAAACCCCTGTCCAGGGCATTTCCCTTTCTGAGTCTACTTCGGATGCTCCCACCGAAGAACCCCTTCAGAAACGGGTGTGTAAGAGGAAACAAATGGACTCCCCAGAGGAGTCCCTCACGGAGGATACAGACTAAGATGATGGGGAAGGGTCCCCACGGTCACCCCCCGACGATGTCTCCTTTTGAGACATCATGGAAATCTTGAAACGGAGAGGTGACTGGAAGTCCTCCAACCCTTCCTTGGAGGAATCCGTATTTCTGCAGGCCTTTCGCTCTCGGCCCTCTACTTCTTGGGTGACCCCCCCTGTCGATGGGTTGGTTAAACTCATCATGTAATGGACTTGGAAGAAACCTGACTCTGTTGAGACCATCCCCAGGAGATCAGACAAAGTGCTCTGTCCTCCAGAGGACCAACCCCATTGGTCTAAAGGTTTGACAGTGGACGCTGTGGTGGTGACGGCAGCCACGAAAAAGGACCTTGCAGAAGAGAGTCCTGCTGTTCATCCGCCCAACAGAGAGTCCCGGGCAGTGGACAGGTTAGGGAAGCAAGTCTTTGCATCAACGACCTTCGCAGTTAGGTCTCTGAACTTTCTGGCACATTTAACGAGGCTCCAGAGAGATCTTATCTCCGAACTCTACGGAACTCTCGCAGGCCAAGTATCGGATAGAGCACGAGATACCAACTTGCCACCCTAGAATCAATATCTAATTCACCCATGAGGTTGCTGTCACACACAACAGAAGGAGCAGCTAGAGCTGTGGGTGCAGGCATAGTCATGAGACGCCACGCCTGGATGCACATTTGCGACCTCGTGGACTCCTTCAAGTCTTCCTTTCTAAATGCCCCTATCAAGCCATCTGCTCTGTTCAGTGTTAAGGTCAAGGATACATTAGCCAGGTGCGAGCAGGACGGGAAGACCTTGCCTGCCATTGGTCTACGCTTTTCGAACCTCAGCGTTCCTTCTCCAGGAATCAGAGGAGCAGAAAGATGTGGCACAAGAAGTCTCAAGGTCCTTTCTAAGACGCACGTGGTGAGGACTCCTCCAGAGGCAGAGAGGGTTCCAATAATGGAAGACGTCTCTTTCGGGGCAGAGGGGGTGCCTGTAACCAGGGCTCCAGAGATTCCTTCTTAGGTAGACCATATCTGCGCTCCTGAGGCGCTGCCCGATTGCTTTCCTCTGGAAGCAGTTGGGGCGCATTTTTCTCTGCATCAAGCTGCCTGTCTCTCCATTACGAACGATCAGTGGGTACAGAGAATCGTTACCAGAGGCTACCATATTCCCCTAATAACTTATCCAAGACCTCCAAAATCCCTTCCCGATGTTCCACCCAGTCAGAGGGAGGAGGCAGCTTCTGAAATACAAAAGCTATGTCAAAAACGAGCCATCCAACAGGTCCCCCCAGATCAGTGCGGATCAGGGTTCTACTCAAAATTCTTTTTGGTGCCAAAGAAAACAGGGGACTGGAGGCCCATTCTGGATCTCAGCCAACTAAACAAATCGGTAGTTCAGACCAAGTTCCGCATGGTCACGATTCAATCCATCCTCCCCTTTCTGTGGGAGGGTGTGTGGATGTGCTCATTAGATCTCCGGGATGCGTATTACCATATCAAGATGGACAAGCACTCCAGGAGCCTCCTTCACTTCCGGTTGGGAGCCAATCACTACCAATTCAGAGCCCTGCCTTTTGATCTCTCAATGGCCCCCAGAGTGTTCACGAAATGTCTTGCAGTGGTAACAGCTCATCTGAGACTTCAGGGATTCCAGGTGTTTCCATACCTAGACGATTGGCTCCTCGCCGCCCCCAGCAAGCGTCTTCTGGTCAGGGCCCTCCGCTACACACTGGCTCTAGTGGAGTCATTAGGCATCACCATACATTGGGAGAAATCAAACCTTCAACCATCACAAGAACTGGAATTCATAGGGGCAATATTCAACACCCAGTCAAGCCTGATCTCACTTCCTCTCCACAGGCTTCAGAGACTAAGGGCACAAGTTCAGTTGATACTCTGTCGAAGCAAGGTGTCTGCAAGGGAATTCCTCCAAGCCTTGGGATCTATGGCTGAAGCCATCCCCATAGTTCCCTTAGCCAGACTGCACATGAGATTACTACAATGGCTCCTTCAGGCCCAGTGGATACCCAGTCTTCACCCCCTGAGCTCACAGATTCTCATCACCAACATTTGCAAACAAGATCTCCTCTGGTGGATGAGTACAGACGAAAATCTTTGGTATCGCTCCTTCCAGGTTCCACAGCCCAGCGCCACGGTGACCACGGATGCTTCCCTGATGAGGTGGGGGTGGGCACTTCCAGGGGAAGTCAGTCCAAGGTACGTGGTCCGATGTAGAGGTTAATTTGCGTATCAATGTCCTGGAGTTAAGAGTGGTGCTTTTGGCTTTGCAAGCTTTTCATCTGCACCTTCCATCCGGAACGATTGCCGTCCAATCGGACAACATGTCCATGGTCTGGTAAATAAACAAACAGGGAGGGACCAAATCTTACCCCCTATGTTGCGAAGCCATGCGAATCTGGCAGTGGGCGATAGCTTCCAACCACTTTCTGATTGCAATGCACATCCCGGGGAGCTCCAACGTGATTGCGGACAGACTGAGCAGATGCATTCTTCATCCTCACGAGTGGTCTCTCAACCCGAGTGTGGCAGTGGAAATTTTAAGCCGTTGGGGCCAGCCATGCTGTGACCTTTTCGCTTCTCCTTCAAACACAAAATGCAACCTACTTGGATCCTAGACACTCGTCAGTACCTCATATCTCACCCACAAGGGCTGCCTCCCCCCGAATCTGTCCACTCTCAAGCTTACAGCTTGGTTTCTCCACTTCCGTTAATTGCCAGGCAGGAAATCCTCTCTTCACCTGTCCGTAATATTATCTTGGCCTCTCATAAACCATCCACCAAAAAACTTTACAGGGATAAATGGAAAAGATTCTCTATTTGGTCACGTAATCAGAAGCTAGACCCGTTCTCAGCCCCCATAGCCACTATTCTTCATTATCTGACTGAAATGTTTGACAAAGGGGCCTCAGCTTCCACCATTCGAGTGCATCTAGCAGCTGTTTCCAACTTCCATAATGGGTTTGAAGGAGTACCACTCATCTCCTCTCACCTTTGCAAGACCTTCCTCAAGGGTATTTTTCCCAGCAGGCCTCCCATAAGACAGCCGGTGGAGGCATGAAATCTGTCCTGGGTTCTGCAGGCTCTCTCTCTGCCCCTGTTTGAGCCTGCTGCGACATGTGATCTAAAATTCCTGTCATGGAAATCCTTATTCCTGGTGGCTATAACTTCAGTCAGAAAAATTTCTGAATTACAAGCATTATGTATCAAGAGCCCTTATCTGATCTTTCATAAGGACAGAGTATCACTTTATTGTTTTAGCCCGTTGTTGTGTATCATAATATTATTATATTGGCTAATACAGAAATCATATTTATATGTCAGTTTCATGTGTTACATCTTTTGCTATTTGTGTGATCACTAGGTAGTATTGTGATTCCTGCTGATAACACGACTGAAATACTTAAAATTGTATTTATGGGATGCAGTAGTGATGCATACACTTTCATTGAGATGCTAATCTGTTTTGTAGCAGTTTAAATATGTCAGTTCTTGTTTCACTTTATGTGATGCTACTTTGTTTTCAGGTGGTTTGCTTGGGCTACTGAAATAAAATGAATACAAACAGTGAGACTTTAATGGCTTATTCACTCTAAAAAGATGATAATGATTGCCAAACCTGGTATGTTTTGCTCTCTGCCCCTTGGATGTTTAAATAAATAATATGAAAGGCATTTACAAGAGGAGCTGGAGGTAATGTGTACATAGTTACCTCCCATTGTCCTGTCTTATCTACCTGAGCTATATTAAAAAAAATTAGAGTATATATTTGTAAATGTATGAGAACTGAATTTGTTAAAAAAAAAAAAAGTTAAGTAAGCAGGTCATGCACCACAGGGTCAGTCATACAAGTGCAATTTATTAGACTGACAAATATTACAACTGAGTGTCTTGGTGTGTGTGTGTGTGTGTGTGTGTGTGTGTGTGTGTACACATATATATATATATATATATATATATATATATATATATATATATATATATATACACATATATACACACACACACACACACACACACACACACACAGACGTGTGTGTGTATATATGTATCTCTCTCTCTCTCTATATATATATATATATATATATATATATATACACACACACACACACACACACACATATATATATATATATATATATATATATATATATATATATATATATATACACTCACAGTCCTGTCTTTCGAATTTCCATTGTCCAGTAAAGAAAATGTTTAGGTTTTTCTCAGAAAATGTGTTTTAATTTTGTCTTTTAATGGCTTTCTCTCTAAGCAACTTTTTTAAGAATGTCAACCCATGTACAAAAATGGGGAAAAGGGGCTGTGAAACGATGGATGGACTGTAATGTTACTGTTACAAATGCATAACTACAGCTTCATTCTGTTTTGGTAGCATTTATTTTTAAACAAGTTAAAGAGCTTCAGCTACAGAAATGCTGTGTAAAGTATGTTGTTCATTTTATTTATCCAGCTTTTGTATATCATTCAATGATTTGTTTGTGTTACTTGGTGAAAATAAATTATTAATGGTGTAATTGATATATGTTTAGTTGTGCTGCACAGTAACTAAGAATTAGTGAGAATTCCAAAGTAGTGTTACCTGTAGTATAGGTTTGCAACATAAATGTGGAGAATACAATAACTGATATAAGTGTGCCATCTCCAGACCTTAAAGTAATGAGATACTTGTTTTACACTTGTGAGTCTGCAGTAAGCTAATGCAATGTACACAAATTCCATTCTCTTCTACTACCGCCATTGTACTTTTATGCAGTACATAGAAGAACACACTCCACTTTCCCCTGCAGTTCCACAAAGGTGTACAAATTATTAATTTTTGTCCCTTGCATACCCACTCTTTCACTTATCTAATTTCAGATAAATGCACTTTATATTTTTTGTCTTACTTCATCTTACCGTCTCCTTTCTGACAAAGTTGCAGTTTACCAGATGTTCTACTGAATACACATCTTTTACCTGGACATAATGATGTTTTTCTCTAACAGAATATTCAGTGACTTCTACTGTGATGTATGCAGCAGTTTTAGGTAGCTAGTATTAACTTAAGCTAAATGAAATGTTAGGCAATATCAGTTTTATTGACCATATATTCTGTTCTGTTGACATTCAACTGACAGAACTTGCTTTCATGCTGAGTTTGAGCAAAGTAAAAAACTGGCAGTGTGTTTTCTGGAGCTCACCTAATAGTTTAATCAGCCTTTTTAGAGGAATTCATTTCAATCAATTAAATGAGCATTTATATTGGTAGATGTGCTTTTGATAGAGATAGGAAACGTTATACAAGTGGTGTAGTGGTACAGTGGTACACTGGTGTGATTGTAGTGCACAGGGTTCTGGGTTCGAGACTTGGCAGGGCTGATTATTTCTATGGACTAGGCTTGGAAAGGCTCCAGGGCTAATAGCCTAGTACACACCTATGAACAAGCACTGGAAAGTTATAGTCTGTCTTGGCTGTGGCATTTTTAAGTATGGATTTTATTGTAGCTTTTATTCCTATGCTAATTCTTGACATGTTTCAGCTACACCACACAGAAGTTCATGTCTCAAGGGTTTCCCTCATCTACTCAGGAGAGATTTTGTAAGCTAGTATTCCATTTTCTTGAAATCTCAATACCATAACAAGAACAACTGAAGATTTAACCGTTAATATTCAGTTTTATTTATTTTTAGGTTTGAAATTGTTTGAGGATCCTGACCTTGGTGGGGCGGTTAAGTTAGGAGACTCACTTTTGCTGGCCAGTGCCTACAGCAGTAAGACGAATGTACCAGCTACAAGCCTAGAAGAAGATACCGAAGACCTCTTCAGGTATTTAGTATTTGAAACTGTTGTAGTGCTGTTTATATTCACCCATTTCAAAAGCAGATTTTTATTTGTTACATCGTAATGAGAGATATACCACTGAGCATTCATTGTAGATTTCAGTGATGAAGTGTCATCACGTCTTTGGAAGAAGACTTATGCAAGTTGCATGAAGACAAAGTCGCCTGTAGTGTGTCAAAAATGAGGCTGAAGAAAATCTTGTCATAGTACAAGGATATATGATATTGACTTCAGCCTGGAGAATAAAACAGTAGGTATTGTGTTTTTGCTACTGTACCAGACCTGGAAGCCTAGTGATTGTTGAGATGTGATTAGCTGGAAATGATGGTTCACATGTAATAAGTGCTGTAGAGTAGGTTTAAAGAAGGTATATGAAACAGTCTGGAAACTTAAATTATTGAAAGGAAACCCATTACGCTCTTTCAGTATGGAAATGATGATGTACAGTAATATTTCTCCCCTTTCACCTAAGTGTGACCTGCGGTATTGTTATATAAGTTAGCATGTGGGGGCGGGGAGTGAAACAAAGGTGATCTTTCCTATTCTTAAAAGTAAAAATTGTTTCAGTAATTACTACGTGCAGTTATTTTCTGTTCCCCAGGTCATTAGGAAGGTAAAAAAAGTCTAACCCTGTCATTTTTTAATGTGTAGGGGTGTAATCAGAATAAAGAGTTTCAGGAATTGAATGGAGTTGTAGTGCAAGTACTATGGGTTAGTTTTCTGCAGCTGTGTATGCTGCCATTTTTTTTCTTTATTTTTGTACCTTTTAGTCCGTTTGCCCATCAGCCATCATGTCCATTCATTCCTCCGTATGAAGAAAGTATATAGCAGTATACAGAATGAGAGACACCCTGGGAAGCTGTCATACTTACATCCATGAAGGTTGCTTGTGCCCTTTCCAACATCTCAGTAACTGATGGTGTTTTTGAGGCCTTAACCCCATCCCCTTGGTGGGGAGATGAGCTACCCATATCACCTGTGCCTTCCCCCACAAGAGTGAGCACTTCTGCCCATCCGCTAATGAAGGCTACTATCAGATAGTGGATAGGTGATAGAAGTTGTACCTGTAGGATATTTACCACATTGTGTACCTTTCCTCCAAGGGACCTGGCCAGTATGAGTCCTGCTTTATCCCACCTTCACTCCCAGAATGGGCTCACGCATCTTCCCCTGCCTGTGTTATCAAATGTATAGGCTGCTCAGTGGACTCTGGTCTCCTGGGCTTTAGTGAGGACTTTATCTCACTATGTCACCCACACAGACAGCATTATTGGCATTTTTTGATAAAACCTTATTGGTTTCTTCTCCACTTTAGCTGTCTAATACTGTCATCATCCATTGCCATATAATAGTTATAAATATAATGGGGACCCAGACTGTCTGTATCATCTGGAACAAGTAATTTAGCTATACTTATTCTGAGTCCAACCCCATCCCTCATGAGTTGTCCTAGAGTTATTTTTTAGCTTCTTTGTGTATGCAGAGAAACTTGCATGTAGCAAATTCCATATAAAGAATAATATATTGGGCAGCATCAAAGTTTTAATCCCCTGTAACCTGCTAAGAAACCATTTAGCTTCTTTCACCTAACAATCATCTCTTTAATTTCCTCAAGTAATGTTTTGAAATGTACTGTATTTACTTTAACAGTGGTAAGTGTACATTTTATTGCTTAATATGCACATTCTGTAACAGCTTCAAAGGGGGTGTTGCTTTTTCTTTGCAGATGACTGTGTACATCAATAGATAATAGAAGTAGTTTGGTTTAATTCTTATTAACCCACAGACCTGAGAGCTGTGCAAATTGCTGTAATGCTGCTTACAGTTGACGTGTGCACATCATGGAATGAGTGAGACAAACTATGCAGTCACTGGCAAACCACAGCATAAAGTAACTGAACACCAGAGTTTAGAAAGATAATGTGTAAGAACTTTCTTGGGCAAACACTATAATAAAAAATGGTGATGACTGACAACCCTGCCTTGTCCAATTGCAGATACTGAATGATTGTGATGATATTCTTTTAACACAGACCTGAGCTGTGGGGTTTGACTATAGCGATTTTCCTGATGTAACCATGAAGAATCCCCAGCAAAACCCACAAAAATTCCCAGTCTGCCTTATTGAGTGCTTTTAGAAGATCATTCTGAATAACTGCCACTTTATAGCTTTTTAATTTGCGACAACTACTTAATTACATAATCGTTACAAAGTCAGGCCCAGCTATCTTTCCTTTTATAAACCTGTGGTGATTTTCATGTACAGAGAGCCCAAAACCCAGTTTAGCCCATTTGTTAAAATGTTTGCAGAGATTTTTAGGTACAGTTGTAGTAAAGAAATAGTAATTAGAAGCAGCCCGCATATCTTTGCATGTTTTTGAGTACATTAATACCTTTGCCCTAGCCCAGTGATGGGGAACCTATGACATGCGTGTCAAAGGTGATACACCACAATGTTTTGGGTGACACTCCTGCATTCACAAACACCAGAGTTACCAAAGAAATGTTATGAACAAAAATATAAGAAATATGATATTTTACACCACCCAGATATTAAAATGGATCCTCACTATCCATATCAGCATGTCATCTGTCCTCACAGCAGCCGCACAGTTCAGTTGACTTCTAATTTTTAAGGCACAAGCATGATATCTGCAACTGCAGTCTCCAAATGAGCGCATTTGTTGGAAATCATCTTTTGCATTCATTGCTTGTGTGAAGTGCAGCATTGAATTATTTTGTGCTAGGAGCCAGTTCAACAACAGGCAAGGGAGTTAACCTCAAACTCTATTTCGATATATTGTCTTGAGATTCTGCAGAGGGCAATGCTGACATTGTTTCCTCTTCATGGTTACACTTCTGCAAAGGGCAAGTAGTTTGCATTTCTAAGGGTGTGCTGTTTTACATTCCTGTCAACTGTCCCACTTAATGCCCCCTAAAACCGGTGACTTTTTACACTTAATAATAATAATTATATTTCTAGACTTATTTTACTTCAGAAAATGTATATTAATTCACGTTCATTTTAATCCGTTTATGTTTGGGGGGGGTGACACGCCAGCAGAGTCAAGTTAGTGCATTTTCCGAATTTTTGACACACTGACCCAAAAGGTTCGCCGTCACTGCCCTAGCCTTAAATTCCCTTTAGATTTGAACTTCATGGGGCATTGCCTGCAAAATAGGTCCTATCACATTCTTAAAACTTTTATAAAAATCTGGAGTAAATCCTTCCATCTTAGGAACTTTGTCTACCTTTAACGTGTTAGTAGCTAAACAAACCTTAACGGAGATTGGTGCCATCTGTTATGATGTTTTAATTTTTGGCAAACCCAGTTTGCCACCTTCTTAACTTGATATGCCTCATGTTTGTTTAGAAAGAATGCAGTGCTATATTCATATGTCATGATCACTTTTGATACACTTGGAATCACTCATTAGGTTACCCACTGAATTCCTCGCTGCCATAATCCGTAGTTCTTTTAACTCTTTCTGTATATCAGCTCAAGATTAATTTTTGCTACAGTGACCATTTTACCCCCAGAAGTCTTTGTATTCTCCCACCATTCATACATGTAGATGTTCTTTGTGATTCACTGTTGCAGTCATTACATTTGAGTTGTCTGCTTGCAAGTTGCCCTCAATCGGCCTGATTAACAAAGTCTTGGGTCCTGCGTCGGTTGCTGTCCCTTCTTCCATGACGTCAGGTCGTCAGGGGTATAAAACATGCAGCCAACGCCATTACATCAGTCTTTCTTGCCGTATGGTGTCCAAAGCAGAAGTAGATCGCAAGTGCAGGTCTGCCGACTCCTGAAATTTTCATTTTCGAGTTTCAGAACCAAAGTCTTCAACTAAAGCTAAGTACCCCATTGGGGAAACTTTTTCTTGCTCCTTACCAATGTCAGTAAAAGTTAATAATTGCATTACTTGTGGAAAGCAAATACCTCATAAAGATTTTCATTCGTACTGTATTCCTTGCCTAGGCCCTGACCATGACGTACCTTACTGTCGGTTTTGTGCTTTATTTAATCAGAGCACTATCCGTTCGTCAGTATATTTTTGCCTCTAAATATTTCGGTTCTCGGTTTAATTATCCAGAAATGTCGTTGGTTAGCCATCCGACTACCGGGATTCTGAAAAAATGCAAAGATAAAGACAGAGACAGGCCGCCGGGGTCCAAAACTGCCAACGACGCTTCTCCTAAGCCAGTCGCTAGTTCGCCGGTACACAGTGAGGTGGTTTCGCAGCCCCTGATACCCGCTACTTCTGATTCACAAGCCTCTACTGAGACCCATTCAGAGTCCGGTATGCCGCGAGATGCTTCAACTATGGAACCCGCAGATGTCTCTACCTTGGGTGGGCCTGGAGCCGCTGTGCAGGCACCGGCTTCTGAGGGTGTATTCAGGCCTACGGACTTGCATATTAAATCGACGCCTCCTTCATTACTTAGGCCTAAATCTCGATCCATGTCTAAAAAACTGATGCCCAGGCCACATGCTCAGGCCTCTATGCCTAAAAAACAAATGATAAGAATGGCTGAAGATCTAATAACTCTAATCAGGGGTAGCCAACCCCCCCCCCCCCCCTAAGAGGCCTAAGACTGAGGTTGATTATGAATCTTCTGATCAGGATTCTGTTTTTTCTGACTCTTCTGATGATCTGGATTTGTCCTTACCTACTTATGAGGATTCTGATGCAGAGGACTCTATTCCCTCTGCTTTCCCTCTTGAGGATTTTTCTTTTGAGGAAACCTTACATACTCTAAGGGAGCATTTCCACTGGGAAAGCCAGGATTTTTCTGATTCAAAAAAGAGGCTTAGGGATTTCCTTCGCCTACCTCAGCATAGGCCTTTAGCTATTCCTCCTGTACTAGACATTGTTGATGATGCTTTCTCGGAATCTAGTTTGTTGTCCCCTGATTCCCTGCCTCCTGCTCTCAGAACACCTGACAGATACTACAGGGTCCCTGAGTCGCACAAGTTCCTTTTCAAAAATCCTATTGCAGATCCAGAGACTATTTCACAGGGGCCCAAGGGCATTAAGGCTTCTACTGCTAAAAATCCTGCCCCTTCGGATAGAAACTCCAGGGCGCTGGATAGATGGGGTAAGAAGGTTTACAATTCTGCAACCTTGGCCATTAGGGCTTTAAACTTCCAGTTTCATATATTAAAATTTCAGCAACATGTTATTGGACTGCTTAAACAGAAAATTATGTTGATTCCTGACTGTGTGGAAAATAAAGAATTACATGATTTAATGCATTCTGCCGAACAAGTTGGAAAACATATTTTGCAATGTGGTTTTGATTCATTAGAGGCCTCTTGCGGGGCTGCTGTTACTGGTTCTGTGCTCAGAAGGCATGCTTGGCTTAAGGAGCAATCTTTGCCTGATCATGTTAAAGCTAAATTGTTGGATGCTCCTTTAAATCAGTACTGGCTGTTTGGCAACAAGACTGAGGAAGTTCTTAAAAAGATGGAAGATAAAGCTAAATCTATGCAAACTGTTAAAGATTTTTTACAAGTTCAGCCTCCTAGATTTAGTAGGCACCGGCCCTCTAAGAATTGGTCCTTTCCAGCCCCTTCCAGGTCTTCTCAAGCCAAACCCAGACACAGCAAAAACCCCAGGTTTCAGTCCCAGGGGACTCACAGAACTAAGCAGTGGAGGGCCTCCACTTCCAAGTCTGGGAATAACAAGACTCCCCCCTATGGTAAACTGTATCAATGACTTCCTTTTAAAATTTCCAAGCACTTATCAACTGACTTCCCCTTTGGGGGGGAAGATTGCTCTTCTTGCAAAGAATTGGGAACTCATTACCCAGGACAAATGGGTTTTAAATGTAGTGTCCCAGGGATACAGATTTCACTTCCACACGTTGCCAACACCAAGTGGGTGGCTGGACCTACCCCCAAATCAGTGGGCAGAGGCCCAAAAACAAGTACTTTCTCTCTTAAGCATGGGGGCTATTCAGCTGGTACCAGAAGAGGAAAAGGGACAAGGTTTATACTCAAGACTTTTCCTGGTACCCAGAAAAGACCATTCATGGCGTCCTATCCTGGACCTGTCTACTCTAAACACCTTCTTGGAGATTCCAAAATTCAAGATGCTGACTCTTCACCAATTACTTCTTATGCTAGGCAAAGATACCTGGTTGGCAACACTAGATTTAAAAGAAGCACACCTGCACATCCCAATCAGGGAATCTTGCAGGAGATACCTATGCGTCAAAGCAGGCTACATGAACTATCAGCTCTCTGCACTGCCCTTTGGCTTTTCTACTGCGCCCAGGGTATTCACAAAGTGTGTAGTTCCAGTTATTGCATTTTGCAGGCAAAGAAATATTCAAATATACCCATACCTGTACAATTGTCTAATTCAGGCAGAAAGCCAGGACATACTTTTGAGTCATCTGGCCTTTGTAACAAGAGTTCTAACTTGTCTGGGGTAAACCGTAAACGGAAAGAAATCACACCTGGTACCCTGTGAACAAATTATATTCCTGGGAGCGAGCTTGAATACAACTTCTCAGATGGCTTACCTCACGCCAGAAAAGCAAATTCATTTGACAACTTACTTCAAACAAGTGGCCACAAAAACCCTGCTATCTGCAAGACAAATATTGCAAGCCTTGGGGTTCGTGGCCTCCTGCATTCTTCTAATTCCACATGCAAGACTGCATGTGAGTAAACTACAGTGGTATCTAAAAAGTCTATGGTGTCAACATTCTCAAGACCTAGAAACAATGATTCCTATCATACCTTGCCTACGCCTAGAGTTCCTTTGGTGGGCAGAGGCCTGCCACCAAAACAAGGGACTAACTTTCACACACACCCCCCCCCTTGCCGGCCAGACCCTAACAACAGATGCATCAAACTATGCATGGGGGGCTCACCTGGCAGGGAAGTGCATTCAGGGCAAATGGAACCCAAGTCAAATGCACCTGCATATCAATCAAAAAGAAATGTTAGCTGTACAGAATGCTCTGACAGCCTTCAAGGACCACATTCTTCCAGGACAACTAATGGTAAAGACGGACAACACCACTGTTATGTGGTACATAAACAAGCAGGGGGGTACACATTCTTTCCCCCTCTGCAGACTAGCCATGGCATTGTGGAACACAGCCTTGAGCTACCAAGTGCACCTACAAGCTCAATTCCTGCCAGGAAAATTAAATACACTGGCAGACGGACTAAACAGAAACCTCATGGACCCACACGAGTGGAAACTGGAACCAAGGATTTTCAACATGTTGACAAGCAAATGGGGGAGCCCAGATATAGACCTGTTTTCCTCTCCCCAGAACTACCAATTGGACAAATTCTGCACAAGGACTCCCCACAAACAAGCCTGGAAAGTGGATGCTCTGTCCTTCAGCTGGAAAAACCTATCAGTCTATGCCTTCCCCCCTCTGCCTCTGCTCTCCAAAGTACTATTAAAAATCAAACAGGACAAAGCAAGGATGATTTTGATTGCTCCAGACTGGCTGCACCAACACTGGTACCCCCTCCTGCGCAGTGTGTCATGGTTATCTCCATGGCACCTGCTTCAGACTCCTTCCCTGCTGTCTCAGCAGGAGAACCAGATTCTGCACCCAACACTGAACCTTGCAGCCTGGCTAATTATGTAATCTCTCCTTTACCATCCCTCAGCAAACCTGTGATGGATATCATCTTGGAGGCAAGCAGGCCTAGTACTAGAAAATCTTATGCTGAAAAATGGAAAAGATTCTGTGCCTGGAACCAGTCTCAAGGGATGAGCACAGCAGCACCCAGTTTACCTCAGATTTTACAATACTTAACTGAGATGCTTCACAAGGGCTTGTCTTTTTCCTCCATTAAAATCCATGCCTCAGCCATTTCAGCTCATTATAACACAGAACCTCCCCTCTTCTCTCATCCACTGCTCAAGCAGTTCCTCAGAGGGGCCAAAAATTTGAGCCCATCCAGGAGAGCTCCAACCCCAGCCTGGGATCTTAACTTTGTCTTGGAGAAACTCACTCTACCTCCTTTTGAGCCAGCTGCTACTGCAGACTTAAAATTTCTTTCTTGAAAAACAGCTTTCCTTTAAGAAATCACTTCAGCTAGAAGGGTATCTGAATTACAGGCCCTTATGGCAGTGGAGCCTTTCATCGTCTTTCATGCGGACAGGGTGTCCCTCAGAACCAATCCGTCCTTCATGCCCAAGGTGGTATCCAGTGTGGCTCTTAATCAGTCCATTCATTTGCCAACCTTCTGTCCCAATCCACAGAATAAAGGGGAATGGATACTGCATTCCTTAGATGTGCACAGACAACTTAGATTCTACTTGGACAGGACTAAATCTCAAAGGAAATCTGAACAACTGCTGGTAGCATTTGCTGCAGGGGCAGAGGGGAAGGCTATTTCAAAGCAAACCATTTCTAAATGGATAAGCCATTGCATTCATTTCTGCTGTAAGCATCATGGAAAACCTATCCCCCAGAGGATAAGACCTCACTCCACCAGGGCTGCATCTACCTCTACAGCCTTTCTCAGAGGCGTCCCTGCCAGGGACATCCTAGATGTTGCTACCTGGAGTTCTGTACATACTTTCACCAAGCATTATCATTTGCCAATTTTCTCTAAATCCAGAGCTGGCTTTGCCACTGCAGTCTTGCAGGGCCTTATAGCTGGCCATAATGCTATCTCAACTCCACCTCCCAACCATAGCTTTGGGAATCTGCCCAAATGTAATGACTGCAACAGTGAAACACGAAGAACATAGTACAGTTGTGTACACTTACCATAAATGTAGATGTTCGAGTCTATTCACTGTTGTAGTCCTGGTTACCCTCCATCCAGCCCCCTAACCTCTTTTGGCAATACCTCTACTTTCCTTTACTATACTTAAAAGCCTTTTTGGTGTATTTGCTTTTTTGTTGGAGGTATATCTTTGTGCTTTTATGTTTAATTGCTTCCCGTTAGGGGGGCACCTGACATCTGGGGCAAGAAAAACTGATGTAATGGCGTCGGCTGCATGTTTTATACCCCTGACGACCTGACGTCATGGAAAAAAGGACAGCAACCGACGTAGGACCCAAGACTTTGTTAATCAGGCCGACTAAAGGCAACCTACAAGCAGATAACCCAAATGTAATGACTGCAACAATGAATACACTCGAACATCTATATTTATGGTAAGTGTACACAACTGTACAATCTTCATTTACAGTTTTAGTAGTCTAAAGTTTTATAAAATAGTCTTATTTGTACAGGCATACGTTTTGTAATTTCCTTACCATTGTCTTGTTTTTTTCTAACTATGTAATTTTTTTTCACATCAAAACCATTTATACTACTTCTGAAATTCAGCACATATCTTTTAATTTTCAGCTTAAGAATGCTGGCAATTCCAGAGGTATTGCTAAGAAGCATATAGCCCTGTGCTTTTGGATTTAGCACTCTGCAACAGTTTATCAAATGTAATCCCCTCCATCATCTCTTTTGTCAGTGTAGCATTTCAGGACATCCGATTCATTCCCACAATGGAACCCTGTCTAATCCAGGTTCTGACACTGCATTAAAGTCTCTCTCCTAATAACATGACAAACATTGGGTCCCCTCACTTTATAAATTGCTCTTGAATGTTCTTGTAATATGTACAGGATCATCAGCATTTGGTCCATGAACAATTTCTGATATCTGGTATAAATAATCAATATCTGCTTTGTCTGTTAACCATCTGTGTGTCAATTCTAATTTAAATACTATAGGTGTCCACCTTAAAAGTTTGTAAACGCATCTAGCTACCCTTCTTTTTTGAGAAATTAGCTGAGTTGAATCCTTTCAAACATGTTTACTCACACATTTCTATTCCAGCTTATGCTTGACTCTAGTTTCCTACACCAGCAGTGCATTAGTTGCTGGCCTATTCAGGGCATCTGAAACTGCAATAATTGTCAACAATGTGGAAATGTCTTTGACATTCCATGTTCAAAGCAGAGTGACTGTTCACCACTGTAACCCATCTTATGCTGTGCTCTGAAAGCATTTCTTTCTGTTTTCCTAAACACATTATCGTCTTTTGTAGTTAACAGTGATTACCAAGTCTGTTATAACACAGGCGACACATAGCACTCAAAAGCCTACCAATTAATGAACTATGATAATAGTGTCACTAAATGGAGCACAAAAGTGTTTTTGTGGACCTCAGGAAACATATCACCTACAGACTCCTTCCTCACAAGTCATATATATATATATATATATATATATATATATATATAAGACATGGTCTTGTAAAAAAATAAGCTACTACAACCCCATTTTACTGCTAGTCACAGTCTGTAGCAGACTACCATTCTGGCTGATTAAACTTTTCCAGCTGTAGGTCTGGTAGTCAGACTGCAGTAGGAAACAGTGTCTTCCTCAGTGGGTAGAACATAAACAAGCCCTGGAAAGTAAATTGTCATGAGAAATAAATGCAGTTGCTATATCTCTGCCGGTTGAACATATTTGATCTGTATTCTCATATCACTCCTTTCTAGCAATCCTAACCATATCCTTTGTCTGGGTGGGACAACTAACTACTGTGGAAGCCAGCATTGTGGCTTAATCATGAAAACCAGTGAGCACAGACTCAGTGGGGAATAGTGGATGAGTGACACGAGCAGTCATGAAGCAGTGTGACAGGTCAGTAACACTATCCCCTGAGAAGAATGACTAGCATCGACATCCAGGACATTGATTCAGACTACCCCACCAAAGCTATTGCTAGCCTGTGAGACTCCTAATCTCCACTGGATGTCAAACAGGCAGCAAACATTTTTCCCACCCTTTCCTGTGATAGGATATTAGACTGCCAGGCAGTTCATCCTGTCCTCCTCAACTAGTCCTTCAGTGGTCTAAGCCCTTCCCTGAACTTGGGTCACCAGTGATGCATAGGAAGAATGCCTTGCCTCTGTGCCACTGGGCTTGACCCACTTTTATTATCATCACAAATGTACAATGTTGTGCAGATTCAAAGTCCCTCATGAAGCTTTTAGTGTCACCAGGTTCAGCAAAAAAAAAAAAAGCATTGTGTTACCTTTCCTTAGTGAAATAACAGCAGGAAATCTCAGTTGCACTGCAAATCCAAGCTTCTTTCCTCATCCTAGGCACTGTGTGGCAAAGCTTTCCTTTTTGTAAACAAAGCCACACCATATTCGGTGCAAAAGGAGATCAAGCATTTTTTTTTAAATTCAGGCTAAACACCTTAGCTTTTTTAGTGATCTGTCTATGTCATTATAGTCCAAACATTTAAACATTATTTATTTATTTATTTATTTCCAGTTTGGTGACCGGGAGGTCCATTGGGCTCAAAGAGCCCGTTTTCAGTGGAGGCCCGGGGAGAAAAGCTCCATAGTACAAAGTATAAACTACATAATTCAGACTACATAGTACAGAGAAAAGCTAGATGATTCAAAGTTAACAAAATACAATACACAGTAGCAAAAAGGTGCAGTAACAACTTGTAAGTATTAAATAGCAAACTAAGAACAGTTAAACTGCAACATATATACAATATATAATACATATTTATATGTTTGTAGGTTGAGAACAGTAGTTTAGAGTAGAATTTGTTCATAGGTTAGAAATGTCAGATAATGATCTGAAAGTAGTTATCAAGGGATAGATCCCTGGTAAGTAAGGAAAAAATGGGACTTTGAATGTGATAAAAGTAATCATGAGTTAAGGAAGTTAGCTAGGTAGGGAGCAGTTGCGCTTCCAACTATGGGAGAGGTAGGAATGGAGCTGGGTTTTGAAGTGTTCAAAGTTTTCAGAGATTTGTAGAGCTGGAGGGAGAGAGTTCCATTTTTTGGCTAAGGTAAAGGATAGAAGTAGCTGCCCAGTGGGGCGATTTGGTTTATACACTGAGATTAGGTTTTGGTGGGCAGATCTTAGGGGTCTGTGAGGGGTGTATGAAGGTAAGATGTTAGCAAGTGCTGAACATGTATTAGGTTTGAAAATAAGCTTGTGGAGTTGGAGGTAGTCCAGGTAATTGGGAAGTTCTAGCCACTGCAGCTGTTGGAGAGGTATACAGTGGTGAGTAGAGTATTTGGATGAAGTTGCAAACTTTGAGATTTTATTGTAGCAGGTTTCCAGTTTAGAAGAGTTGGAGGACTATAGATTGGTTAGTAAGGGAGCACCATATATCAGAGAGGGTAGTAAGTAGGTTGAGGCAAGGGTCTGTTTAGTTGAGGAGGAGAGGAAGTGTGAGTTTCTATAAGCATGCCAAGTTTCTGATGGGTTTTCTTAATATTTAGTTGAATATGGGTATCAAATTTTAGTTGCTCGTCAATAGTAACCCCAAGAAGTTTGGCAAAAGGAACAATTTCTATAGTGGAGTTAGCATGGCTGGTAATTTTAAAGGAGGTTTTGTCAAGAGGGATAGATTTTGATGGGGAGAATAGGAGGATTTTAGATTTGTTGGCATTTAGGGAGAGATGATTTTGAAGCATCCATTTCTCAGTAGTTGAGAAAGCAGATTGAGTTTTAGTTTGAAGCTCAAGGAGGTTGGAGGCATAGCAGACTAGTGTTGAGTAATCTGCATATTGTACTATTCTGGTGTTGGGAATTGATGTGTGGAAGTCATTAATGAAAATATTAAAGAGCATAGGGCCGAGTATTGATCCCTGGGGTACCCCGGTTGGGGTTGGAAGGAAGGCAGAGGTACCAGTTTTCCATTTCACAGCCTGGGATCTATCAGAGAGGTAGCTGCTAAACCAGGTAATCAGGTCCTTGGAAACACAAAAGAGTGCTTATTTCTGGATACACTTCTTTGTGCTCTGTCAGTAATGGGTGTACTTGAAACTTCAAGCAACACACACCGTTTCATTTTGATAAAAGCCAGTAAACTCTGTATTCTTAAATTATCATATCTAGTTGTTTGAGTTCTTTAAGACTTTACATTGCAAACAAATGCCTCAGAGCTTTGGCACATGCTAGGATGGCCACTTCACTTTCTGCCTCTGACATCTCCCGTCAGCCAAGAAAAAAGGAAGAAGTTGAAAGAAGTGACCAAGCTAAAATATCTGCTGCTTTTAATCAGTTGGAGTGTGATATCGACATTGAGGCATTTCATCAACACTTACCTCCCTGGACTACATGAAAAGAGACATGGAGGAGCTCTCTGACCATGTAGCCCAGGCTGGTATGACTCTGACTCTGAGTAGCATCCTGCCCTCACCCAAAATGATGCCAGCATACGAAGAAAAAATTATCAGTTTCAACAATTGGTTAAACTACTGGTGTCATTCAAAAGGGATCCAGTACTTGTCAGCCTGGGATGACATGCTTGACAAGCCACGTTGCTTCGCCAGAGATGGCTTGCACCTGTCGCCCCTGGGCTTTCGAATACTGGCCAAGACTCTTGCCGCCCCAATACTGCCTTTTTTAGGCAAGGCTCAAAAGACAAACCCGCCTCCATAAACAACAATAATAAACAAAAACTGAGGGTAATGCTGCTCAACGACAGAAGTCTAAACCTCAAAATGCACGCACTGAAGGCTCTCCTTATTATGGAAGAAATTGACGTATGTGCAGTGACAGAAACCTGGTTCAAGGCTCCAGAGAGCACCCCAGCACTACCAGGCTATAACTCCTACCATACCTTTAGATCCCAAAACCAGGACCGGAACACAAAAGGAGGAGGTGTGTCCATATTCATCAAGAACACCCACACCTCCAGGTTAGTAGCACAGCACGCGGAATCTGAGACCATCCAAATGCAATTGACAGCGGGTAAATTGACTGTTCAATTTATAGCTTGCTACAGATCTCCCACCTTGTCTCAGGACCCTCAAGCCGCATTCCTGAGAACATTAGAAAGTATGAAGATTCTACCCAACACCATGTTACTGGGTGACTTCAACTATCCAAACATTGACTGGGAAAACTACTCAAGCTCAAACGCCCTAGCCCAATGCTTCCTTGAGTGTATAAACTCAAATGCCGTTGAACAGCTGGTCACCACTCCCACAAGAGATGACAACATACTGGACCTGGTCATCACCAACATGGGGAACCTATGTTCCACACCTGAAGTAAACTCGTCATTGGTAAGATCAGATCACAAACTAATCACACTGGACCCCCCCCCAGTCAAGGAAATCAAGGTAAAAAACTTCTCTAAAGCCAACTTCACACTCCTCAAGACCGAGGTGGGAAGTTTCAAAGCTCCCAATCAAATGGAAAATGATGACCCATCGGCAGAATCCTTTGCAAGTGCATTCTATGAAGACCTTCAAGAATGCATGGACCGAGCCATCCCAAGTAAAACCAAGACCAACTCCTCAAAAAAGAGGAAGCCAGTCTGGTGGACCCCGGCCATAAATAAACTTTACAACAGAAGGAGGAAACTCCTGCAAGATAGAACAAAATCCCAAAATCAGAAGGCAACTCTGATTAACATCAGTAAAAAACTGCGCTCCCTCATTAAATCATCCAATGCCAACTTCGAAAGAAAAATAGCCAGTGACCCTAAGGATAACCACAAGGCCTTCTTTAACTATGTCAAGAGTCTAGGGGCAGACTCTCAGATATGCTCTGAGCTAGTGCATAATGGCCATAAATACACTGAACCAACCGACATTGCCAACATCTTGGCTGACAACTTCACCCCCCCCCCTCCACCAAAGGGGCTAGCACCCATCCCAGAAGAATGTGGCGCTCCAGATATCTCAGACACACAAGTAAAGACAGCCCTTGCAAAGGCCAAAAACACAGCATCAATGGGACCAGATGCTATCCCAGGTTGTGTCTTACACGAGCTTCAAAATGAACTAACCCCCCATCTCAAATCACAATTCAAACTCAGCTTCTCTACAAGCTATGTACCCAAGGAATGGCATACAGCAACAGTCGTACCACTCCACAAAGGTGGTGCCACAACTGACCCTGGGAACTATCGCCCTATAAGCTTGACTAGCTTGGTCTGCAAAGCCATGGAACGCGTTATCATGGAGCTCATTAACAGGGACATTGGGAACCTCCAGACACCGGACCCCACCCAGTTCGGCTTTGTTAAAGGCAGATCTTGCATCCTGAACTTGGTCAGCTTCTTCGAAACAGTCACCAAGGCCATAGATGAAGGGAAGGTGGTCCACACAGCATATCTGGACCTCGCTAAGGCGTTCGACACCATCCCACACTCAGGAATCATAGACAAACTCACCAGCTTAAATATCAACCCCCATGTCACGAGATGGGTTGCCAATTGGCTCAAAGACAGAACCCACACAGTAAGAGTGGCAGGTGCCATGTCTGACTCTAAACCAGTCACAAGCGGAGTCCTACAGGGCTCAGTCCTGGGACCCCTCCTGTTTGGTATATATTTCTCCGAAGTACAGGCAAAGGCGGAGGGACTGTGGCTAGCCAAGTTCGCAGATGACTGTAAATTGGGTGCAATAATTGACTCTCCAGCTGACACAGACATCCTGCAAAAGGGTCTCACAGAGACAAATGCGGGTGGCCTAATGGTTAAGGAGTTTGCCTTACAAACACGAGGTGCAGGGTTTGAGTCTCACAAGGGATAATTGGCTAGGCTTAAAATAGCTTATAAGTGCAGTTAGCTTAGTACTAATCTATGAACCTATGAACCAAACACCTGGTGTCAAAGTCACGGCCTCAAGCTAAATGCCAAAAAATGCATAGTAATCCCATTTGGGAAAAACAAAGTACCTACAAACTACCACATAGATGGGAATCCACTAAGTACAGAAGAAGTAATTAGGGACCTGGGTATCCAAGTAGATAGCATGCTCTCCTTTGATAACCACATAGCCAAAACGGTCAGGAAATCCTTCTATGTGGCACACCTGATCACAAAGGGTTTCTCATCCAGATCCAAGGAGGTGATTGTGCCCCTTTACTCCTCACTCATTAGGCCAATAATAGAGTACAATGCCCCATTTGGGATGTATCTCACTAGACACCTGCAACAAATAGAAAGACCACAGACGTACCTCACTAAGAGGATTAAGGGCCTTAAACAATTACCCTATGAAGCACGACTAAAATAGCTCCAGCTCTTCTCACTCGCTTACCATCTGCTCAGAGGTGACCTATGCCTGACCTATAGGGCCATGTCAAACCCTGAACTAATGGACATGCTTCACCTCAAAAAAGTGAGATCCCTCAGAACTACTCGTTCTAGCGACTTGAACCTATGTACAACAATAAACAGGACATGCTGAAGGGATAGATTCCTGTCCCAACGACTCCCCTCACTCTGGAATAGAATTCCAATCCATATTCGACAGAGCTCCTCTCTGACCCTCTTCAAGAGAAATCTTGATGAGTGGATGGGTAGTCATAAGTTCTACCCTGGGATCACTTCAGGAGCCCTGTTGACAGAGGCCCAGGTTACTAATCTAATGGGGAGGCGAAAGCCATCACTCTGTTGCTAGGCTTATAAATGCCCATGGGCAGATAGCCTAGTACTTACCTATGAACCTATGAACTTGAATCATCCTACTACTGTACATGTTCCCATTGTTGAGACCTCCAGGAAGGCCAACAAGGCACAAACCTTTAGCACGTCCATACCAGAGGACCAGATGGCCGACTTGGTTGCAAGGAAGACCTAAGGCTGATTCTTTCTAAGGGAACTTAGGGGATTCTTGAAATTCTTGTTCTAAAAAGGCATACCTGGGACCTTTATGGAGGTACATCACAACTTGATATATAAGGAAATAACAAAGCCACCTGCTATTCCCACATATTTTAGAAACTTTGGGAGATGCATTTTTGTCTGTTTCTCTGGCACCTGAATCCCAGCCACATGCTCCTAAGAAGCCAGACAGGTTCTGTAAAGTACCTGACACCTATATGTAGTTATATATAAAAAAAAACTTTCTTCAGATGCAGCGCTTGTTTCTGTGGAATCAAATAAAACTGCCATATTCCTGTCTTCCACCAGTACATTACCAAATGTTGGGGTTAAGGCTATGGACAGATACAGAAAGAAGGTCTACACTTCTGCCACTTTGTCTTTCCATGCCATTAATTACAAGACTCTCATGACCAGATACATACTTTTTATTTTTGATAAAATGGCTAAACTACTCTCTAATGTTACTGACTCGGACTCTAAAGCTTCTTTATAATATATGCTCAGTTCTGCCTTGCAAATAACAAGGCTTTCCATTAAATGTGGGTATGATGCTGCTGGTGCTCCTTCTAGAGCAGCTGCTACTGGTTCTGTCCTTAGAAGGTATGTCTGGCTTAGTCTGCTATTTCTGCCTGATGATGTTAAAGCCAATCTGCTGGATACTCCTTTAGATAAGGATAATCTGTGTGGCTCCTGTTCTGATGAGATATTCAAGAAACTAGAGAAAGATAATGTAAGGCTTTAAGCAGTGTTTTCCCCTGATTCCTAAATTCCAAAAGGAACTACCCCTACACATTAGGATCCCTTTTCTACAAATTTCAAAAATCTTCCCAACAAAAAAGGAAAGACATTTTCAAACAAACAAAAAAAAAATGGCAAGGCAAACCAAACTCTGATTTCAAACGATCCAAGGTAGCCTATTTCCCTTGTTCCTCCTTCCCTCCACTGTGCAGAAGCCCCTCCCAGCCTTATGGGAAAAATATCTCACTGTCATCCCCTTTAGAGAACAGTGCCTTCAAATACTTGAGTTTTGGAAATCATAAAGAATGGATACAGACCGCACTGGAATTCTCCGCTACCTTGCAGAATTCATTGGGTCCCTTTGGTCTTTTCAGTTCTGTTAGGTCTATTTCTCCAGATGATTACAGAATCTGCTCCTCCCTTTCAAATAGGATAAAGTTTTTACTCTGGACTTTTACTTGTTCCAAGAAAAATAAGGAATGTGGACACCAATTCTGGACTTGACTATTCTAAGCACACTTCAAGATGCCAACCCTTTTCCTCTTACCTGTCTCCCAGTCTTCTTGATTACCTTGGACCTGAAAGATGCGTATCTACATAACCCTTTTTATTCAGACACAGATGGTTCTTAAGATTTTGTGCATTAGGATACCACTTTTAATTTACTGCTTGCCCTTTGATTTGCTTATGGCACCAATGTTTTCACAATTTGCATACTGCACCATATCCATATCTCTCTATACTTTGATGATTTCCTGATTCGGGCCACTTCAGTTTAAAAAAGTTTCAGGACTTACATTTCACAACCAATCTTTCTCCAAATAGGTTCTTGTCAGTAAAAGGGATAAAGGAGCTGTAAGGAAATTTTATAGGTCTGACTTTCTGCCTTTAATAAAGAATTGAAGTCATGGGATTGGATATCAAGTATGAGAGATATGGAGATTCAGAAAAAGTGTAACACCTTTTATAATTTTATATATGATTAGCTCTATCGGTCTGTTCCCATGGTTGGCATGGTAGTTAAGAGTGAGAAGTTTCTGTCATGGTGGACAGATAGATTGTAGCACCTTAGATGTAGAAGAAAGATGGTATAGAAAAAAATACAATGCTTACCCTAAGCCTCTTAAAAGACTAATTATAATAGGGCTGCAAAACATCTTAGAAAAGTGGTAAGGAGGACTAGATCTAATTATGAAATTAACTTAACAAAAAATGTTACTAACAATAAAAAGGCACTGTTCAAGCACTTTTACTCCATTGGTTTGTATGCATCATTGGATATTTCTTTGACGGTGAGTAATAGACTCATCACTGTATCAGGGTAATTAATGAAGATATTTGCTGACTTTTTTTGACAGCCAGCACATTAGCAGAGAGGATGATCCATCAGGCTTCATATTAATTTGTATTTGTCCAGTGATTATTAGGGTCTATTAGATGAACGAAAGTTCATCTTAGCGAACGCTCACATGAGCGAAAATTGCGGAACTCAAAATCGCAATTGTGAGATTGCAGTACAGTGAAGATGAGAATATTTGCCCTTTCCTCACTGTACTGCGATCTCGGAGTTGGAATATATATTTAGCGGGGGGTGTGGGGGGTGCAGCCCCCCAAAATTGCAGTTACGAGTTCCTGGATTTTTGCTCATCTGAGCGTTCGCTAAGATGAACTTTCGTTCATCCAGTATAGACCTGATTATTACTGATGTTGCTAGGGCACTAAAGGTCATCAAGCTCAATTCAGCTGCAGGACCAGATGGACTCAGTGTTTTTTTTTTTTCTGAAAAGTATAGCCAAGAATTTAATTCCTTGTCTATCTAACTTGTGTCAGTGATTACTTGATAAGGGTTTTGTGCTTAACATTTGAAATGAAGCCAGAGTAATCACATTAGCTCTAAATGATGGCATTGCAGTTCACACAGTCTTTTTGGACTTTGCAAATGCATTTGATCTAACCACTTATATTGTTGTTTTAAGCACTCTGATACACTTAAAGATTGACCCATGTGTAGTGAGATGGGTGGCTAATTGCTTGACAAGTAGGAAGAGTAAGGTAAAAATTAAAATTTTTTTTCTGATTATAAATATGATGGGTGTGCCACAGGGATCTCTTCTGTGCTCCTTATTCTTTGTTTTGTGAATTGTTGATTGTCCAGTTCCTAACAATATCTGGATAAGCACTTTGCTGATGACATTAAGATAGGCAGCGTGGTTACTAATATACATGACCGTAACTCGTTTCAAGGCTGTTTGGACCTGTTGATTAACTAGTCCCTTTCCCAGGCAGTGAGTTTCAGTGTTAAAAAGTGTATGGTCATACACCATGGGCATTCAAACTGACAGCACACCTATGCCTTGGACAACCAATTGCTATCTGAAGTACCAATAGCTAGGGACTTGAGACTATTAGTGGACTCCGATATAAAATTTGATGAACATGTCAGTTGTTAGGAAGTGTTATGGGTTAGTTAGAGACATACTGCATGGTATCACCAGTTGAGATGAAATACTCTTGGTTCCTTTATTTGTAATGAACATGTGATCCATAATTGAATACCATTGGTCATCTTGGGTACACAAGACTTCTCAACAAAAGAAACTATGGAAATTGGGCAGTTAAAATATGAAAGCAGACTTTAATATCTCTCTGTCTGTATTCTGTAAGGTGTAGACTTAATAGTCTTAGAAATGTACCACAACAACTACAGCTCATAGATACAGAAAGACAATCCAGAATTGTTGTTGGTGACTCTTTTGGACCAGACAACATTGGTTCTTTCTTTCTTTTTCTCTTAGCCAAGAGCAATCACCACAAGATGCTCCATAGGATGGACTTGCTTACACAGCAAAAGGGCTCCCTTATTCATCTGAACCTTAAGTGCACTGCACCTCACAGTTTAGATGATAGGCCTCTCATTCTTTTTCAGGCACCCTTACTGTAAGGATGTGTTTTGGGTAGTAAAGGAGCCAAGAAAAACTGCAACAACAAAATCTTATGTTATTAAATTTTCTATTTGGTGCTGGAACAAAGGACAGAACCCATATCAAGTGAGGGTCCCCATTATCCTCAGTATTTGTGTGACCTGCTTAATTCTTGTCTAGCATATATGCTTAAATTGCATTTGTCAGCCATCTGCCTACTAACCGATCCTCCTCTTTCTACACACTATGAGATCAAATAGTTGCTTAAAGGCATCCTTCACATCAGGCCTCCAAAGAAATCCATTCTTTCTCCTCCTCCTCCATGAAACCTGAATTACATTCTTGAAAAGCTCACATTGTCATCATTTGAAGCAGCTTTTTTCTGTACTTGGAAAACAGTTTTATTGGTGGCTATATGGTCTCTGACCTATAGGCGCTCATATGTACTCCTCCTTTTGTAGTTTTTCATAAAGACAAGGTTAGCCCTTCAATTATGCCTAAAGTTGTCACTGAAATGTCTCTGAATCAATCTGCCTGTATTTTCCCAGTCTTCAAAATAAAGTGAAAGAATCCTTCATTTGCTGGATATCCACAGACAGCTGAGATTTTATATAGTTAAGAAGAACATATTTATTTTTTATAAGGGAAAAAGGTGAACCTTCTAGGCTCCAAACAGACCATTTCTAGGTGGATATCCCATTCCTTTTCTTTCTGCTACTCCTTCTGTGGTAAAACATTTTAGATTCAGGTCAGGGCGCATTCTCCCTGAGCTTTAGCCTCTTCCAGAGCATTTTTTCAAGGGTCTTGACTCTAAATTCTTTCTAGAGATAGCTACTTGGTCTTCCGTTCTCACTTTCACAAAACATTAGTAAATAGACTCCTTTTAGAGAGCTAGAGCAGGTTTCACAACGACCATTTTTCAAGAGTTATTGAACCACAGCTGTAATTCTCAAATATCCACCCTTTCAGCATAAAAGCTCCTGGAATCATCCCTTAAATCGACAATGCTACAGCAGTGATCTAATGATGAACAGCCTTAGAACAGTTTACATCATAATGTACCAAAACAATGTATGGTGTAAAATAACACAGATTTACATTTCTGAGTAAGCATATAACATCTGATAAGCAATATACTCATAGAAGATATAGCAAACCAAATATATGTCTTTTGGATTTTCCTGGTTAGGGGTCGCCACAGCGGAACTCCCATCCGCTAATGATTGGCAGTGGATTTTTACGGTGCCGAGTTGCCAGCCCGACGCCCAACCTTCAAAGAAGGCACACCCATTCACTCACGCACCTACCTGCAAGTCTTTAACGTCACTCGACCACTGGGAGGACATGCAGACTCCACACAGAAGGCGCTCCAGCCAAGAATCGAATGGGAGAACCCTTTGCTGTGAGGTGACAACACTAACCACTGCACCACCGTGGCCAACAAACTAAACCAAATATATGTACGGTTACCTATTAGAAAATCGAAGTTACAGAACTTCGAATACCATATGGTTGTTTTTGGTCAGCACCATATGATCAAAGTTCCGTAACTTCAAAATTAAAAAAAAATAAATAAGCAAAGACAACGTACCATGATGGGTTAAAGCGGGGGGGGCAAGCCCCCCTGCACCCCCCCACACCCCCCGCTACTTAAATATTCCAACTCCAATAACACACTTTAATGCACTACGGTGTGGAAAGGGAAGATTTCTCTTTCCTATACTGTAGCGCGCTCTCTGGGTTGGTATATTTAAGTAGCAGTGGGTGTGGGGGGGGTGCAGGGGGGCTTGCCCCCCTGCCTACACCCTTTACTTTTTCTTTTTTATGTTCATTTTAAAGCATTCGAATTTCCAATTGTTTGATCATTAAAGGTTAACCTTTAGTGATTTGAACAATTGGAAATTCGATGTTCCAATAGGAACCCATATATGTACAGTTTCATAAGTGCAGTAGGAAAGGGAAAATATAATTTAAGTAAGAGGAGTAGAAGTGGTGGATATATGGATGTAGCTAGATTAGGAAAGCTAATAGAGAGCAGTAAGATGTAAGAGGAGACTAGATTATGCATGGTGGGTTTAGAACAGTAATGGCGTAGTAAGCTGAATCACATTTTAGGGTGTTTAAATCAATAAGGTTGATCAGGTGTGTGGGAGGGTAACCACTTAAATTATTGAGACCCGCTACAGCAAGTCCCAAAACATGGAGACTGAATGGCTGAAAAAAACAGACTTGTATATTAGCTGTAGGGTCAGTAATATTCATGGAAGGGGTGGCGTCCTCACAGCCAATTACACTCCTACCTTTTGGGACCTTAAAGACATGTGCTTGTGAATGGTTTGGTGCATGAAGCATCTGATGGCTGCCTGAATGAAGGCAGTCCCACAATTGGCTATATATCTCCAAATACTTACCAGATAGACAAAAAACAACAATACATTTCAAGAAAGTAAAAGAAAATAAGTATCCAAGATGTCTGAAAATACAAACTTTAATCAGTAAGCACTTTCGTCTCTTTACAAAATAAGTACTGAAACTTTAGAACAGAACAGAGAATCATAGGCTCATAGGTTAGTACTAGGCTAACTGCCCTTGCGAGGCATTTTAAGCCTAGCCAATTATCCATTGTGAGACTCAAAGCCTGCACTTTATGTTTGTAAGGCAAACATCTTAACCATTAGGCCACCCTCCCAACCCAAAAATTAAACTTGATTTTCATACACAAATACTCCACATTGTATGACATTTAATAAATTATATGACCACATTCCAAAATCAAATGCTGCGTAAAAGGATAGTTGTCCTAAAAACATGTTTAAAGCCACAGCCTAATGCAGGAATGGCACAAACGAGGCAGATGCAGTTTAGCGCTTTCTTCCACTTTAATAAAATGTGAACTTCTTCAGAAACATGTGCCCTCCCCAACACATGTCTTTTAAATCCCACAGACAGGATATGATGTCACGAAATAGTTCGCAATAATGAAATGTGTAAATGCACATAAATACATCTAAAATTATATACATTTATACAAAACCATCTAAATACAATCAAATATCTTCTATAAAAAATCTTACTTTCATACATATTTGTATAGTGCAAATACTGAATAATTAAATTCACAAAACATCTATTAAAACAGAATGCTTGGAATAAAACATCACATTGAATTAATTCGTTGTAGATGGACATTCCTGATAATAAAACTAAGTAATGTTATAATACTCTTACAACTAATGTATGATGGTAGACAATGTTATTTATACAACAAGAAACATTTGATGTTGATAACTTCGTTAAGCCCTGGATATTGGTCCGCCCCTAACATTAATTGCCAAATACTCTCTTTTTGCTCTAATTTATTATTGGTGTCCCCCATGAATGTCACTTTATCTATGTAGTCTAAAACATAGAACTCAAACTTTTTGAAATCTCTACAAACTAAAGCGTGCCTTGCGAGTGCATTGTTTTTATCCCTATTCTTAATAGCTAAGCTGTGTTCGTAAATCCTCCTCTTTAGAACTCTGACAGTTTTACCCACATAGTAACATTCACATGATGCACAGCAAGCCAAATACACCACAAATTCACTGTTACAGTTGAAATATTTCTTTGCCCAATAAGTTTTTTTAGAATGTTTCAAAGTGACAAAGGAACTATTACTCAAGAATCTACATTGTCTACAATTGGTGCATGCAAATGTACCTTTTTTAATGAGATCTCTAGACTTAACTACAGAACTATTATTAGTGTGTTCTAACATTTTCTTGATGTTAGTGACTGTTTTGTATGTAAACAAGGGTTTCATCCCTACACTTTTGACTAGTTCTTGGTTACCTAAAATTATTCTTCAATTCTTTTCTATGGTGTTCCTGATTTCTTCAACTTCATTTGTTATAGGAAGTGGAAATGCAGTGTGGAACTCAAAATCCTCATATTTATTGGCATTCTCATGCCTTTGATGTACTACTCTTGGTGCTTCCACAGAAATATCTGTAGCTAATAATATGGCTACAGAGGCGTCCTCCTCGGACAACTTGCTGGATTTAACAACGCATTCTACACCGGGAGCGGGTAGAGCTGAAGAGCGACGTGACTCCTGTGATGTGGATACCACGTTAATAGCTACTATCACGAAGATAGTGTTTGACTGTTTACAAAACAGTAAAAAACGGAATGTTAACGAAGGGGTTAACATTACTAACTCAAGCACGAATGACTTGAGTCATAATGCAGCGCCGTTTGCAAAAGTTGGGGCGCACATTGGTTCAACGGAGCGTGATGGAAATAATAGTATTTCGTCAAACAGCAATATCTGGGGTTTTGTGTGTAAGGAACTGCAGAATCCTTTCAAGAATATCAACGGGGATATAACGAACTGGACTGTTAGTGAGTACAATGATAATACAACTGACTTAAGAACTTATAAAAAGCTAATTTTTGATCTTGAAAAGTTAGTTTTTAGATACATTACATTAGAATTAGAGATACAATATTTAACGGAATGTATCCAACGAAGCATTGTACCGCAGGGTCTGAGGACTGCTAAGTTTCCAAATTGTGTGGAACCTGGGGACACTTTGTCAAAAAAGATTATTAAAGTGTATAATGATGCAGGTTTGGCCATGATGGATATTTTGGTCAAACATTATGATTCAGACATCATTAAAGTGAAAACAGAAATTAAAGAGTTGGATGACTACATCAAAAACAATGTGTGTTTTCGCGAATTGTTTACCTTATATAGCAGTATTGAGACTAAGGCCAACAAACATAGGGCCACTATTGTGCAAAGGAAACAACATAAATTGTTGAGAGACATTAGGACATATAGGTCAAATGAGGCCTATTTGTCTGTAGTAGATACACCCAAAATGGGTTCCAATTTACAAAAAGATGTCTCTGCCTTTGGACAAAAGTCAAATATTTTGCCGCAGGGATCAGCTAATGATGTGGAAGTAGTGTCCAATGAGAACATTCACAATATGGTGACTGAAAGTCCAGTAAAAAGTATATCAGGGCTTGTTAATACATCCAAAGAGGCGGCTAGTGATACCATTTTGGGGAATGTCACTACTAGCTATGCGGAGGTTGCAAGCCAGCAACCTGGTCCTTCAAAAGCCCCTTTTCAACAACAAAGGGTACAGGGAAAGAGGGCTACCAGGTGGTACAATACCACACAGCAGAAAGGGAAAATGAAGGGCAAAAACAAAAAAAGATGGTAACATCTTCTACAAACAAGACTGATCATACCTTGAATGTCATCAATTTAAGCCATATGTTGTTAAATGTAGATGCTTATAATGTACTTGACAAAGGCTTTACTTTCATTCCTAGTAATAGGGTGGATATTAGTAGATTGTTGGTGGATTTTAGATTATATCTACGGAAGTTAAACTTGAAATATATTTTCAAGGACATTACTGATGGTAATGTAAAAACGAATAAACTACCAACAAAACCTAGTACATACAATCCTCCCTTGGTCAACACATTACAAGTATTCATGAGTTCATGTGAGAAAGAATTCAGAAATATGAATGCAGGTAATGAATTGAATAATTTAACTAATAATGAAGTTAAAGTGTTACAGGAGTTATCACTAAACTCTGAGATAAGAATTATGAGAGCTGACAAGGGGGGTAAAATCATCATCATGGACACAGTAGATTATAATCAAAGGATATCAAATATGTTAAAAGACACCACAAATTATTCCAGGGTTACAATAGAGTTGGTTAAAACTAGCTTTAGAAGAATAGATGTCATTCTATTTGACATGTTCTGTCAGAATGAAATCGAAAAGGCAGATTATGATTTTTTGTTAGTAGAACATCCAACTATGGCAAAGTTCTTTGGTATACCCAAAATACAGTATGGCCTTGAAGATGTATCCTTTAGACCGATTGTATCAGCAAAAAACTCGAAAACAGAGAATATTTCTATCTGGCTAGACAGTTTACTTAACCCAGTAGCACAAAAAGCTGAATATTATCTCAGAGATTCCTGGCAGCTTTTGGAAATATTAGGGAGAGGAGGAACTTTGGACAAAGATGTAAATTTTGCCACATTAGATGTGAAAAGCCTCTATACTTCCATCGACCAAATAGAAGGAATAGAGTATATGAGAGAACATCTTACCAATCATACTAGCTTGAGTGGGGATAGGGTGAATACACTATGTACCCTCATGGAGATAGTACTTGAAAATAATTTTTTCAAGTTCAATAATGTACTCTATAAACAAACATCAGGAGTGGCAATGGGGGCCAGGGTGGCCCCAGCCTTTGCTAATTTAGTGATGTCCAGATGGGAACAGCAATTTTTGAAAGTCCATGAAAGTTTTGGGAAGGTGTTGATGTACTATAGGTACATAGATGATTTGTTTTTTGGGTGGAAAGGTGGTTTAAGCGAATTTGAGAACATGTTAACAGATATTAATACCACTACTAGCTTCTTAGTTTTTAAACTAGGAGAATTTGGTAAAAATATACATTTTCTGGATTTAGATCTGGGTATCAGTGATATCACTGGTACTATAACAAGTAGAGTCTATAGGAAATCTTGCTTTACTAACCAATATCTTCACAAGACAAGTTTACATCCGCAGCACATGAAAAAAAGTGTAGTGAAAGGACAAATGATCAGACTCAGTAGGCTGACTACAAATGATTTACATACAAAACAGTCACTAACATCAAGAAAATGTTAGAACACACTAATAATAGTTCTGTAGTTAAGTCTAGAGATCTCATTAAAAAAGGTACATTTGCATGCACCAATTGTAGACAATGTAGATTCTTGAGTAATAGTTCCTTTGTCACTTTGAAACATTCTAAAAAAACTTATTGGGCAAAGAAATATTTCAACTGTAACAGTGAATTTGTGGTGTATTTGGCTTGCTGTGCATCATGTGAATGTTACTATGTGGGTAAAACTGTCAGAGTTCTAAAGAGGATGATTTACGAACACAGCTTAGCTGTTAAGAATAGGGATAAAAACAATGCACTCGCAAGGCACGCTTTAGTTTGTAGGGAATTCAAAAAGTTTGAGTTCTATGTTTTAGACTACATAGATAAAGTGACATTCATGGGGGACACCAATAATAAATTAGAGCAAAAAGAGAGTATTTGGCAATTAATGTTAGGGGCGGACCAATATCCAGGGCTTAACGAAGTTATCAACATCAAATGTTTCTTGTTGTATAAATAACATTGTCTACCATCATACATTAGTTGTAAGAGTATTATAACATTACTTAGTTTTATTATCAGGAATGTCCATCTACAACAAATTAATTCAATGTGATGTTTTATTCCAAGCATTCTGTTTTAATAGATGTTTTGTGAATTTAATTATTCAGTATTTGCACTATACAAATATGTATGAAAGTAAGATTTTTTATAGAAGATATTTGATTGTATTTAGATGGTTTTGTATAAATGTATATAATTTTAGATGTATTTATGTGTATTTACACATTTCATTATTGCGAACTATTTCGTGACATCATATCCTGTCTGTGGGATTTAAAAGACATGTGTTGGGGAGGGCACATGTTTCTGAAGAAGTTCACATTTTATTAAAGTGGAAGAAAGCGCTAAACTGCATCTGCCTCGTTTGTGCCATTCCTGCATTAGGCTGTGGCTTTAGTTCTGTTTACTGGTTGCGGCTAGTCTGTGTTTTTCGTGTCATTTAGTTTTCTAAAAACATGTTTGTTTCCTTTTCCTTAAATATTTTTTAAATTTGCACGGATGTTATGATCTGTGAATTTACACATATTCGAAATAACTTGACATTTGTGTTCTCTATATTTTAACTCTCTCCCCCACACCCCACATCGTTCATCCTCTGGAGCATAATCTAATATGAAAAACGAATACATCTTCTAAAATAATACACACAATGCTATGTCCATATAATACAATGACAAAGCGCTTTTGTTTGATGGAATAACTTTGTATGTACATTTTGCTTCTTAATTTTCTTTCAGTTTTGCCCATGTAAAATCCCTCACATATTAAACAGTGAACTGGATAAACCATATGTTATGAAAAAACTAAAGATCTGTAAGTCTTGTATGTGTTTGCATAGCAAAAATGGCCACAATTGCAGAGAAACCTCACTTGTTAAAGCATTTCAAGTTCTACATTTCCTTTAACCGGTTGTCTGATAACTTTTTTTTCAACACCTTTATTGCATTACCACTTGTGACATAGGCAAATTTGCATTTATATAAAAGTAATAACATGATAAAAAACAGCAGCCATCATTCCCTTAATAAAGGGGGTACAGCAACAGACCCTGAGAAGTACAGACCCCTAAGCTTAACCAGCCTACTCTATAAGACCATGGAATGAGTCATCATGGACCTTATAAATAAGGATATAGGTAATCTCTGAACCCTTGATCCGACACAGTTTGGTTTTGTCAAAGGCAGGTCATGCCTGTTAAACCTTTTGGACTTCTTCTTAAACATCACGAGAGCCATAGACAAAGGCAAATCTGTGCATACAACCTACCTTGACTTAGCCAAGGCCTTCAACACAATCCCACATTTAGGCATCATTAATAAACTCTCCCAGATGAAGCTGTGGTGTTGCAGCGGTAGCGTTGTCACCTCACAGCAAGAGGTTCTCCCGTTTCATTCTCGGCTGGAGCGCCTTCTGTGTGGAGTCTGCATGTCCTCCCCGTGGTCAAGTGGCGTTCGAAAGACATGCGTGAATGGGCCAATCATTAGCAGATTGGAGTTCCACTGTGGTGACCCACTAACTGGGAAAAGCCGAAAGAAGAACAATAAACTCTCCCAGATGATTTAATCTTCTTCTTCTTTCGGCTTTTCCCGGTTAGGGGTCACCACAGCTGATCACCTGTCCGCTCATTATTGGCAGTGGAGTTTTTACAGTGTCGAGTTGCCAGCCCGGCACCCAACCTTCCACAGAAGGCACATACATGGATGCACTCGCACCTAGGGCCAATTTAGAGTGTCCAATCCACCTACAGCATGTCTTTGGGATGTGGGAGGAAACCGGAGCACCCGGAGGAAACCCACGCAACCACAGGGAGGACATGCAGACTCCCCACAGAAGGCACCCCAGCCGAAGATCGAACCGGATGCAAAGGAGAAAGCAAAACTAATCAACACAAAAAGAGCAGCTCCAAAGATATTTGAAGAGAAATGCAGACAAAGGAATCCGGACATGGAGAACTTTACAATACAAAAAAATAAGAACACAAAGAAGAAAAGTAGAAAATATTAGCAATGGAGAAGTTAAAGAAATAGAAACTGAGGTTATGGAGTACCTGCAAAGTGAAGGATTCAGTGCAGAAAATCTAACTCCGAAAGCGCCACAGCAGGATAGAGTAATAGACATCCAAATTAAGGAGAAACCAGTGGAAAGGGAAGCAACCAGTCAGTTGCCATATGAAGATATTTTGGTGCCTTCCACAGGAAACCAGTATAAATGTTCACTTGAAGCTGGACAGCAAGGGAAGGAACAGGACAGTCTGGAGCATTCAATGTTGAGGAGTGATACGCCAGTGAGTCCCCATATGACAGAGCAATGGATGACACAGAATGAAATTTTATTTTATTTATTTTATTTTATTTTATATTTGTTAACCGGGGGTGTCTGACTGAGCCGAAAAGGCACTTTTTCAGCAGAGACCCAGGGAGAAAAGCTCCACATAGAAAAATTACAGGTACATTTAGATATTTAGACATGTATATGCACAAATTACAATAAACATGTTTTTACAGTGGTATGCTGCACAGCAACAGTTACAGTGGAGAGAACAAACAAGAAAATTATTTAAAAGTAAAGGTAATTAATAGATTTGTTGTGTGCAGCTGAAATTTGGAACATAGGTTAGAATACATACATAGTACACAGATACAGTACATACATTGTACACTAGCCACTGTTTGTGAGAGTGAAAACTATTATCAAGTACTCTAGGTTTAGTATGTGTACCTTTCCCTAGCCTAGGGAGCTTTCATGGCACTGCCAACTTTACTTGAGATGTTGCCTAATGAGGTTTTTAAAGGAGGCTTTGGATAATGTGTTTTGTATGCTAGTATGGAGAGAGTTCCATTTTTAGCCACTGAACTACTAGATAGTATGTCTCCAAAACTACTGTAGCTGTTGGTGACTTCTAGTAGTAGTTTGCTTGATAATCTAAGAGGCCTTTTGGGTGAGTGATTCTGTACTAGGTTTTTGGGGGCAGGACACTTATTGGGGAGGTAATAGAATGACAGAGGCAGATCTGATTGTAGGTTAGGAGATTGGGCAGTTCAAGCTAGTGGAGCTGTCTCAAAGCAGTAAAGTGATAAGTTCTATATGAGAAATTTGCAGCAAAGCAGGCAGTTCTGCTATAGCAGGCTTCCATTTTGCTTAGTTCAGTTTTGTTGAGATTAGAATGGGAGATGCATAGAGTAGGGTGGATAGAAGTTGGGAGTGAGCAATGGCTGATCTTGTGTTGTTGGTAAGAAATGGTTTGATATGGTAGAGTGATCCCAGTTTGGTATGTACTTTTTTAATAGTTAAGTTGAGATGACTATCACTTTTTAGTTGGGAGTCTGTGGTTATTCCCAATAGCTTAGCTTGTGCCACTGGAGCAATTGGAGTAGCATTTGTGGAGTAGATAGTGAATTGACTGTTATCAGTGTTTTTTGTTAGAACTGGTTATAATCATAAGCTGAGTTTTCTTTTGATTGAGGATAAGTAGGGCTTTGTTAAGGTAGTTTACAACGTCAGAGAATGCTAGTTGGGTTGTTTGCAGGAGGGTGGGAATGTTTTGTGCAGCACAGATTAAGGTAGTATCATCTGCATACTGAATGATAGATGCATGCTGTGTGGAGGTATGGAGGTCATTTCTGAAGACTGTGAATAGTAGTGGTCCTAAGGTAGAACCCTGTGGGACTCCTATAGTTATGGGCAGCTGAGGAGAGAGGTTTTTCCCATTTCACAGCTTGGTACCTGTCAGTTAAGTAGCTTTGGAACCAGGTAAGACTGGAATTTGATAGGTGATATTGGTTTAGTTTGTTTAGCAGGATGTGGTGCGAGACTGTGTCAAGTGCTTTGGACATATCCAAAAAAAAGAGTTGACACTTGCAGGCCTTTGTTTTTGAGACAGTTTACTGTATCTGTGAAGCAGAGGAGGGCTGCAGTGGTACTATGGGCAGGTCTGAGACCATGTTGAGTAGGTGACAAGATGTTGCTGTTTAGGAGATATTTTAGCATCTGGGTATGGAAGCATTTTTCTAGGATTTTGGCCGGGGGGGGGAGTAAAGCAATGGGTCTGTAGTTATTAAGTTCAGTGGAGATCCCACCTTTATGTATGGGTGTAACATAGGATATTTTCCAGAGTTTGGGCACATAGTTTTCAACAATTGATCTGTTTATGAGAGTGGAGATTGGGATAGCAATAACATCTGCTGTAAGGTTTCAAGAAATAGCTGAGGAGTAGGTTGGCTGCTTTAGATGAGGTTTGAAGAGAATATGCCACAGGAAGATAATATAGAACTTTCTGCAGAATGCCTGCAGAAAATGGAGAACAAAAAATGCGCCCTCAGTTTAGAAGAAAATAAGCTAACAGAAGAGTTTCTTGATTTAATAGAGATAGATATATTAAGATCAATGAAAAAAATAGACTGAAGAAAGTCAATAAAATCCAAAAAGACAGAAGTTTGATCAAACAAATGAACACAGTAATTAGGACTGTCCATAGAGATCCATGCAATATAACAAAAGTAAACAGAATATATTACTGTGCAGTTAAATTAATAACAGATAAAATTCTACCACAAAAACACAGGGTAGTAAGGGAAAGGAAGGGGAGAGATCAAATTCCATCATGGAAATATTGAATAGAGAAAACTATAAAGCAGTTAAGACAAGTAGTGTCACTGTTACAGGTATATAGAAGAGGAAACAGATCAACAAAAATACTCAGAAAGATAGACGTGATAAAAGCAATGCATAATATAATGGATCAGGATCTGTCATGCAGTATTGCAAATAAGCTAAAAATATCAGCACAGGCAGAAAAACTTAGAAGATAGATAAATATAAAGGAAAAGTGCAAAATAAACAGTTTATTGATGACCACAAAAAGGTTTATAGAGAACAGGGAAACAAGGTAAAGGGAATTAAAAGACCACAAAAAAAGAAGAAATAGATGCATTTTGGAAAGCATTTATGAAGATCCTGTGGTACATAACAAAGATGCTAAATACATAGAAGATGCTAAATACATAGAAGCAGTCAAAGAAAGTATAAGAAGTTCAAAGGTACAGGATATGAAATGGGATGAAATAACAGCCAGAGAGATTGAAACAAAGTTAAGAAAAGCCTCTTACTAGAAAACACCAGGCCCAGATGCAGTACCTAACTTCTGGTTAAAAATATTAACATCTTTGCATGAAGATTTAGCCATGAGTGAGAACTATTTACATGTGCTCAATAGACACCAACCTAGCTAACAACAAGAAAAACAATGGTCCTACTTGAGTGAACCTGCAAGCTCCCCTAAAAATTATACACCAATAACTTGCCTTCCAGTTATGTATAAGCTATACTCCGGAATTAATGCCATCAGAGTTTATTGTCATTTAGAAGAAAACTCAGTTATGGCAACAGAACAAAAGAGCAATAAAAGAAAGTCATATAGAACAAAGGATCATCTGTTGCTAAATAAAATCATAATGAAGAATTGTAAAAAGAGAAAAAAAAATCTAAGCATGGCATGGACTGACTACAAAAAAGCATTTAATAGTATCCCAGTGAGTGTTTAGAGTGCTTAAAAATCTGAGATACAGCCTACACTATCAGTTGTATTACAGTGACCATGAAACAGTGGCAGGCCACTTTGCAATTAAGCCATGATAAAGGACAGAGTATTATTCCAGGCATAAAAATCCAAAGGGGGTGTTCCTGGGTGACTCCCTGTTACCTCTGCTATTCTTTCTTGCCCTTAACCCATTAAGATGCCTGCTTAACAGATTAGACCATGGCTATAATTTGGCTCCTAGAAAACAACAAAGTGTAAAGACTTTACATCTTCTCTTTGTCGATGATTTAAAACTGTATAGCTCATCAGATGAAGAACTGAAAGAATAACTGCAAGTAGAAAACATCTGGAAGAACCTCATATTGATCAGGAACAAACACAGAAATGGTTAAGGAGAGGCAAATTCAAACCAAAAGATGAAAGGTTAATATTGGCGGCCCATGATAGTGGGCTATGCACACATTGGTTTACAAAGTCCATTGAATATGTGGGAGAAACGGACAAATGTAGATTTTGTAAAAAAAAAAAAAAAAAATTGGAAACCGTTGCCTACCTCGTTGCTGGATGTGACATACTAATGGCAGAAGGAGTGTATACTGAAAGGCATAATAATGTGGCAAGACTGTTGCACTGGGGTTGTGTAAACATTATGGTACTGAAATAGCTAAAAAACACTGGAAACATGAGCCACACAGCATCATAGAAAATGATGAAGTCTACATCACATGGGATCACCCATTACCATCAGTTCAAAAGACAGATGCAAGAAAACCAGATATAGTGGTCCATGAAAAAATGACAAAAGTAGCATTGATCAATTAAATCGCTGCACCCAGTGACTACAGTGTCTTGCGTACAGAGAGACACAAAGTCATAAAATATCGAGATTTGCAGGCAGAAACGAGAGCAACTTGGAAGAAAGATACCAAAACACTTCCAAGAGTAGTAGGAGCAACAGGTCTTATAAAAAAGAATTTACAGTCGTATTTAGATATGTTAGCAATACATGTAACTGAATACAAATTGCAGAAGAAGTCATTACTGGGCACATTACTGGTGCTGCGAAGAGCTGACATCAAAGATTGAAACAATACTAATTTCATGAACTTTAATTGTACTTTGCCTTAGGAATGGGTCCATTCCCGTCATGGTAGTAGAAACCCAAAAGACTTGGAGAAATTAAAAAGATTGAATATTGTCATTCGCCCGGTCAAGCTGTAGCAGGTAAACATTCATGGGTTCTGTTCAAGCAGCTTTATTATGTACAAACACATCAGGAATGAGGCAATAACTTTAACTTAGATAAACTTATAAACAGACTGACTCTCTCTCTCTCTCTCTCTCTCTCTCTCTCTCTCACATACATGCTCACTCTCTGGCTGCACTCTCAAAATGGTACTGAAGCTAGTACGTTCTTGCTATATGCACGTCCTGTCCTTGGAAATGCTTCTTAAAGGTACAACACACATACATATTCTCCATCCTCCCTCTTTGAGAAATGATTTACATGCAGTAAATACAAGATACTTCTTAGACATGCAATTATACAGAAGTAGATACATACAGACAACTATGTCCAGATTGCTGTGTACATCACTGTAGGTCTGGAGATGCGATCAAATTGTGTGACATAGAATTTAGAGTTAGGTCTAGCAAGTAGGACTGTCTCTGCCCAATGTTCAACATTGGGGACATCAGGAACATCATCAGAAGTAGTAATGGAAGTTAAGACATGTTCTGGAACAGGTACATTATCTGGATTGCTCTGAGATCTAGAGTATGCATCACAGGAACAATGCAGCGATATCATTTCTGATACAGGAAGAAGATTTCTGCAATTTCTCCTGTGCTGCACACCCTCAGATTCCACAAAATAGGATCTCAGCACGGCACATTAACCTGTTACTTGACCAATCCAGACGAAACCTTTTGCTGTTTGTATCCTCACTGTTTCTCCTTTTTTCAATGGATGAAGAAATTTGCTTGTTTTATCATAACTGGACTTCTGAAAAGAATGATGTTAAGTTGTCTATCTCGCCTTCATTCTTGCTGGATGGGTTCGGAGCCGACCTCGGCTCCGACTCGGCCACTCTAAAGCTCGAGAGTTGGTTCCACCGGCTCGAGGCTCCCCTTATATCCCACAATGCTAGGCGAGAGTTACCACAGATCTCGTTTGCCGCTACAGCTTCGAGGTTGGTTGTTCTACCGGTTCCTGGTGAGTTTTAGCTTTTTCTATAAAAAGTTACTCTTTTTACCCCTTTTAGTTTAATTATTCTTAAATTAGTGTAGTTCATCGAACTTTATCCCCGAACCTAATTTTTCCCGTTTCTTGTTAAAAGAACTTCCAGTTCTTCCCTTGGGCCTTAGGCCTTCCCTTCCCTAGGGAGTGTTTGTGTAGTGTACTACTGTTTATTGTACTTTATTTTTTAGTATTTTTACTAAAGTTTGTTATTCTGACAGGGTATAACTGGTGTGTTTGAGTGTGTGTTTGTGTTCACCAGTTAGGCTATGTCTAAAGAAGCAAAGGTCTCCGGATTCAAGAAGTGTGATGCGTGCTGTCAGAAAATGTCTCTGACAGACGCTCACACTTCTTGTGTCTATTGTCTGGGGCCTTTGCACCTGCAGGACTCCTGTGCTGTCTGCCATGGCTTCAGCCCCAGGGTCCTGCAGGAAAGAAAAAACAAGCTTATATTGAGAGGCTTGTTGAAGCCTGAGGATTCCCTGTCTGTCTCAACAGGGAAGCCCTCCAAGGCATCGAGGTCTTCGGCTCCGGCTTCTGAGCCGAGACCTCAGGTTGTTCAACCTTTGCCTTTATCGGCTCCGGCTGGAGCCGATAAGACTCAGTCCACAGTTTCTGTGGCTTCCTCGGCTCCGGCCGGAGCCGAGGTTATCGAGGTACCCGTGTCGGCTCCGACAAGATCTTCTGAGCCGACAACCAGAAAGAGGTCTAGGTCACCTTCTCTTGGCTCCGTTCATTCGGCTCCAGGATCTCCCCTGCTGTCTGAACGGAGCAAAAGGTCTCATTCCTCTAGGTCATCGAGGCTGTCCAATCATGACCTTCAGAGGGTGGTGAGTCGACTACTCAAGTCCGAGGCACTAGCCCAGATGCTTCAGAGCCCGACTCATCAGTCGGTGCCTGTCCCGGTCCATCAACTCCTTCCTCCTTCGACTCTCTTGAGTTCGAGCCGGGTCGTCGGAACCGAGACTGTGGTCACCTCGGAGCCGAGACAATTGTCTTCGGCTCCGTCGCCGCTCCGTTTTCTTCCATGGAGGAATCTCGGCGCCGGACTTCCCTCGTCGGCTCGAGGGGTGAGTGGCATCGACCCTTGTCCGACCCCCTCTCCCTCTCGGTGCTTCGGCTGGTGAGTTCGGCTCCGACATCGCCTCGGAGCCATCACTGTCGGTGCCGAGGGGGTCCTTAGCTCCTCGGAGCGGGGACCTCTGGCTCTGCCTGACAGGGTGCTTCGAGGTCATGCGGAGTGTGTTAGAGCCTGGCTCTACTCCACAGTCGGCTCCGTCAGCCCCTCCCTCTATGCTGCCTCAGGGTAAGTCGACTCACTCCCTCATCCCGGACCGCAGAGAGCCAACTCCTCAGGAGCTCCCTTTGGGATTTCATCCTCTTCCGAGGCCTCTCCTGATTTGGCAGAAGAGCCCCTCGGAAGAGGAAGTGCAAGAGGAAGCACATTGACTCACCTGAGTCTATCACGTCGGACACAGATCTGGATGATTCTGAGGGTTCCCCGTTCCCCTTCTGAAGATGTCTCATTTGCAGACATTCTGGAGATCCTTAAACAGAGGGGAAATTGGCCAGCCCTCAACCCTTCGGAGGACGAATCTGTGTATCTTGAGGCGTTTGGCTCTCGCCCTTCCACCTCCTGGGTGTCCCCCTTCACCCCCTCATGCAGGTGGTTGCTAAAAGGCATGGACGGCTCCTGATTCAGTGGACCCCACTCCCAGGAGACCCTCCAAATTCATCACAGCTCCATCAGACAAGGAATTTTTATCAAAAGGAGTCTCTGTGGATGCTATGGTGGTAGCTGCCGCCACAAAGAAGGAACTGGCCGATCCTTCAGTGCCTGTCCATCCACCTAACAAGGAATCTAGGTCCATGGATAGGTACGGGAAGCGGATGTTCTCCTCAGCGACATTTACTATGCGTTAAGCTGAATTACCTGTGCCATTTCACTCGTCTTCAAAGGGACTTGATCAAAGAAGCGAGTGAAATGCTGAAGGACCCTACAGCTGCGGGTTTCAAGAGAAAATGAACACGCAGCTGGCTATCCTTAATTCTATCTCCAACTCCTCCATGCCTCCTCTCTTATGCGGCCGATGGAGCGAGCAGAGCCGCAGGAACAGGGGTAGCCTTACGTAGGCACGCCTGGATGCGGCTATGCAATTTTGGAACCTTTCAAGACGTCTTTCACGAACTCCCTTTTGATGGATCATCTCTTTTGGTCCACAAGTGAAAGAGACCCTGACTAGGTGCGAGACTGATGGCAAAACCCTTTCTGCCGCCGGAGTCCATTTTTCTACTCCTTCTAGGCCTTACCCCAAAGGCCAGAAGGGGAAAGATGTGGTTCCGTAAACAATCTCAAGGGACTTCGCCTGACGACAGAGTCGGTTCCCGCCAGAGGCAGAGGGGAACAACAATGGTAGACGCCGCCCTAGAGGCAGAGGGTCCGCAGAACCAGGGCAATCGAGAAACGCCCTCCGATAAGCCCTTTCAGCATCCCTGAGGTGTTGCCCGACTGCCCATCTTCGAGGCAGTCGGGAAGATTGTCACTGTACCCGGAAGCCTGGCTATCCTTGACACAAGACAAATGGGTACAGTCCATCATTTCGAAGGTTATTCTATTCCCTTTCTTCGTTTTCCAAATCAGTCAAAAAATCCCTTCCAGATGTTCCACCGCTCAAAGGGATATAGCAGCTTTGGAAATTTCAAAACTGCTTGCAAAAGAGCTATTCAGCCAGTGCCAGCAGACCAATTAGGATCCGGAATCTACTCAAGGTTCTTTTAGTTCCAAAGAAAACAGGGGACTGGAGACCAATTTTGGATCTCAGTATCTTGAACAGATCGGTCAAGAAAACAAGATTTCGATGGTCACGCTGCAATCCATTCTTCCCCTATTGGGAAAGGAAACTGGATGTGCTCTATAGACCTTCAGGACGCTGTACTATCACATAAAATGAACAGGCGCTCCAGAAGATTCCTCCGCTTCAGGCTGGGAACCAGTCATTTTCAATTCAGGGCCCTGCCCTTTGGTCTCACCACTGCCCCGGTGTTTACCAAATGCATGGCAGTGGTAGCTTCTCACCTGAGACGACAAGGATTCCAGGTGTTTCCATATTTGGACGACTGGCTCCTCACAGCTCCCACCAAGCATCTCCTTCTGATGGCCAGAGATTACACTTTTCGCCTGTCAAAAACTGGGTATCTCAATAAATTGCGAAAAGTCTGTTTTGTCGCCTTGTCGCACTATTACCTACATAGGCTTAAATTTAGATACTGTAAACATGTCTGCAACACTAACGAACCAAAGGATATCAGACATTCAAAAATTAGTATCACTACTTCTCAACAACAACAGAGCCAAAGCCAGGTTAGTTCTAAAGGTGTTGGGAATCATGGCAGCGGCCATACCTCTCCTTCCATTGGCCAGATACCACATGCGGATCCTTCAGTGGATGCTTTTTTCTCAATGGTCATACCAGGAACTTCCAATGTCTCACACCATTATGATCACGCAAGCGTGCAAAAAGCATCTCATGTGGTGGATGTCTTCCCCCCAGCTCCTGTTGGGGAGACCATTTGTTCCACCTCCTCCGGTTGCTACTCTGACAACGGATGCCTCCCTGATCGGGTGGGGGGGCATTATCAGGGCAGGACAGTCCAGGGCACATGGCAACCAAACGAATGCCACTTGCACATAAATGTTCTGGAGATGAGAGCAGTGCTTTTAGCGTTGCAAGCCCTTCAAGACTCTCTTCCTTTGGGAACGATTGCAATCCAGACAGACAATATGTCTGTAGTGTGGTACATCAACAAACAAGGTGGAACCAGATCATACCCCCTGTGTCGAGAAGCACTCAGACTGTGGCAATGGGCGATTTCTTCTCAGCGTTTTCTGATAGCAACGCACATCCCCGGGAAGTTCAATCACATTGCGGACAAGTTGAGCAGAGCTATTCTCATGCCTCACGAGTGGTCTCTGAAAGACTCTGTAGTGAGAGAGATTTTTCTCAAGTGGGGTCAGCCTTGCTGCGATCTTTTTGCTACTCCCCAAAACAGCAAGTGCAGAGAATACTTCACTCTATTCCCTTTACCAGGCCAACCCAGCAGGGACGCGCTAGTCCAAGTTTGGCCCCGGGGACTTCTGTATGCATTTCCTCCTTTCCCACTGATCTCTCAAGTAATACAGAAAGCTAATGCTCAGAAGGCCTCATTGATCCTCATTGCTCCTTACTGGCCTCGGCAAGTGTGGTTCCCCTTTCTACATCGATTTCTTTTGGAGCGACCGTGGAATCTGGACCTAGTTCCAGATCTTTTGATCCATCAGTCGGGTCAGTTTCATCGCTCCCTCCTCTCTCTGAACCTCACTGCTTGGTTCCTCCACTTCCAACCGTAGCCAGGCTTCCTCAACTATCTCACTCTGTTAGAGATATTTTGATAGCTTCCCATAAATCTTCCACTCGAAAGATTTATTTGAGTAAGTGGAAACGCTTTTCATATTGGGCACAAGGAAAGGACATAGATCCTTTCACCGCTTCCATCCAACTAGTCCTTGATTTTCTTGCTGAACTTTTCCATGCAGGTTCATCTCCATCTACTCTTAAGGTTCAATTGGCAGCTATTTCTAATTTCCATGTGGGTATTTCTGAATCTGCCCTAATGTCCCACAAACTCTGCAAAGCCTTTTTGAAAGGAGTTTTTCTTCTCAGACCTCCTGTAAGAAATCCTCCCTCTCCTTGGGACCTAAATTTAGTTCTTGCTTCTTTGATTCTTTCCCCTTTCGAACCTGCAGCTTCATGTTCCTTAAAGTTATTATCATGGAAAACTCTCTTTCTGGTGGCTATCACATCAGCTAGAAGAATTTCAGAACTTCAAGCACTCAGTTGTCGCTCTCCTTACCTTGTGTTCCATAAGGACAGAGTTTCCTTCGAACTAACCCGTCCTTTTTGCCTAAGGTGGTTTCAACATCAAATCTAAACCAGTGCATTGACCTCCCTGTCTTTTTCCGAGTATTCAAATAGGTCTGAACAAAAATTACACTGTCTGGATGTTCATCGTCAATTAAGGTACTACTTGGACAGGACGAAACAATTCAGAAAATCTGATCAACTGTTTGTCTCCTATGCGGAAAGCAGAAAGGGACTTCCAGTTTCAAAGGTATCTTTATCCAGATGGCTAACATCTCTGATTACCCTTGTTTATGAGATTAGACACCAAAACTGCCTAATAAGCCTAAAGCACATTCCACCAGAGCTTTGGCTACTTCTCTAGCCTTCCAAGACAGACTGCCTATTGACACCATTTGTGCAGCGGCTACTTGGGCTACTCCTCACACTTTTATTTCCCATTATAAGTTGGATTTAGCTTCTAGGCATAGAGCTAATTTTGGTTCCACTGTTCTCAGGAGTCTGTTCCGTTAGGCCACCCGGGACAAGGTGCTAGGGACGGTCCCATCCAGGAAGAATGAAGGCGAGATAGACAACTTAACATATAGAAGTTATGTTCTTACCATAACGTTCCATGTTAGTTGTCTTCTTCTCGCCTTCTTCTTATGCCCCACCCTCCTTCCCCTGGCCTGGACAGACCTAGAGGAGTTGTGATCGTGACCTCTCTTTCTACCACCTCTTTCTTAGCTATATGCTATTATGCATATTTCTTGTTTCAGGATGTAGGTCACCCTTCTTCTTCCTGTTGTTAGAGGTGGATTCTGTTTTTACAGTTATACTGTTTCTGTTATAAGCTGGGGTTAGCTTACAAACGAGATCTGAGGTAACTCTCGCCTAGCATTGTGGGATATAAGGGGAGCCTCGAGCCGGTGGAACCAACTCTCGAGCTTTAGAGTGGCCGAATCGGAGCCGAGGTCGGCTCCGAACCCATCCAGCAAGAAGAAGGCGAGAAGAAGACAACATGGAACGTTATGGTAAGAACATAACTTCTATTTTTCTAAGTAGTTGGGCTTTGATTGCTCTGTTGTTTTTAGATTTAAGCATAGGCAAAGTTGTTCTGGTTTGTTTAGATAAAAGTCTTTGAACAGGCAAGCCAAGTATATCATCAGGGGTATGTTTCTGAGATCGTCGGTATTGCCACGCTTTGACTTCTCTAGTAATTGCTTTGCACTCTGTATTGCACATTCAGCTAGTCCATTTGATTGTGGTTATTCAGGACTACTAGTAACATGTACAAAGTCCCATTTTTTTGCAAATTCCTGAAACAATTGGACTGGCAAATTGTATACCATTAATCCAAAAAGAAACAGTGGCAGAATAGCACAAAAACGGAGTTTAATTCACAAAGTAAAATCCACAAGATAAAATCCAATAAAACACATGAAAATTCGCTGTAATTAAGCTGTTATAGAACCACAAGTGAGCGCTTTCATCTCCAAAGGGAGATTTCTTCAGACTAATGGTTACAACACACTGCTTCATTTAAATACTCTTAGCAATTAGTAAGCTGCTTCAATTAAGCAATCCAATTAAAAATTATCAGTTTAAAATGTGTTTAAATTACAATATTTTTAAACTATTCTATATACCTGAAAACTAACCTAATGTTTAAAACCTTTCCTTTTTAAATACATAATAAATTCCTCTCTATTATTTAACCCTGGCAGAAAACACACATTTAATCTCACTTGCCAGCAGTATTCAAGCCACCCCAATTGTATACCATTGTCAGAGATAAGCTTATGTGGACTACCATGGACTGAGACATGATGTTTCATCTTAGTAGAAACTGTAGTGGACGTTAGGTTGGGCAGTAAATCTATCTCAAACCAGTTCAAATAAGAGTCGACCAACACTAAGTGATGATGATTGTTCCACTCGAATATTTCAGTGGCTACTGTTGACCAAGGTAGCTCAGGAACTTGACTTAGCTGAAGTGGCTCTTTTTGTAGATGTGGTTTACTACTATTACATACTGAACAAGATGAAAATAGTTTGTCTACGTCTTTTGCTAGAGAAAGCCAAAATACTAGTCCTCTCGCCCTTCTTTTGGTAGATTCAGAACCTGGGTGGCCATGTTACAAAATCTGGATATATTCACATTGTAAATAAGCAGGAGCAACTTTAGGACCTTTGAAAATAATGTCATCTTCCATCAACATCTCGTCTCTGTAAGGAAAATAAGGTTGTACTTCAGATGGTACACTGGATTGCTTTGATAGCCATCCTACCTGGATGTAGTGGTTGAGCTTTTCCATAGCAGGATCAGTCTTTGTATGATCTCTTACCTCATCAAGTCTCGTGGTTGAAAAATTACTCACTTCTATGACATCAAAGTCAAAATTCTTTGCATCAAATTGTTCCATTGTAATTCTGGGTGATCTGGATAAGGTATCAGCTAGATTAAGAAGTTTGCCTTTTGTATAGACCATTTTGAAGCTGTACTTTTGAAATTTGAGCATTATTCTTTGCAGTAGTGCTGGAACAGAATGTATTGACTTCTTTAAGATAGTAACTAAAGGTTGATGATCAGTTTCAATATGGATATCTCAACCACAAATATGATCATGAAACTTTGAACATGCAAATACAATTGCCAACAATTCTTTCTCAATCTGAGCATATTGCATTTCAGTTTGGTAAGAGTTCTAGATGCCTAGGCTACTGGTCTGCCCTCTTGAAGAATAACTGTGCCAAGACCAAACTTTGAAGCATCACAGGAAAGAGTAACTGGTCTATTGACATCATAGTATTTTAGTGTAGGTGGAGTGACATTTTTCTGCTTAACATCATCAAAAGCTCTCTGGTGCTGTTCTAGCCAAGACCATGCAACATTTTTGCATGGCAGCTCTTTTAACGGCGCTGTCAGTTCACTGAAATCTGGTATGAACTTGTCCAAATAGTTAACCATACCAAGAAAACGCTGTAGAGCTTGAACATTAAATCTCTGTCATGAAGCAAAATCCTTCTCACAGCAGCACTACTGATACCGCACTCAAGCTTGTCCTTTATTAACTCATCTTTGAAATAACCAAGCATGCAAGTTTAAGCTTTGTTTCTCAAGTCAGTAATGCAAGCTGCAAATGTTTCTCCTGACCTTTGGTCTCTTGTGTAAAAGAAATGCCTCTCTAATGTAACATTTGTCTTGTGGTTGCACATTTCTCTCAATTTACGCTTCAGACATTCAAGGTCTTCCCTTGACTCAGTCTGAACAACAATATGGTCGATTTCTTTGAAACAGTCACCAAGGCCATTGACGAGGGGAAGGTGGTCCATACAGCCTACCTGGACCTCGCAAAAGCCTTTGATACATTACCCAACTCTGGCATTATAGATAAGCTCACCAGCTTAAATATAAATCCCTATGTCACTAGATGGGTTGCAAACTGGCTCAAGGACAGAACCCACATGGTTAGAATTGCTGGAGCCATGTCAGACTCCAAACCAGTTACAAGTGGCATCCCACAAGGCTCAGTCCTGGGACCACTCTTGTTCGGTATATATTTCTCAGCGGTACAGGCCAACACGGAAGGACTGTGGCTGACCAAGTTCGCAGATGACTGCAAACTGGGCGCCATAATCAACTCCAGCCGACACAAGCATCCTCCAAAAGGGCCTCATAGAAACAGACAACTGGTGCCAGAGCCATGGCCTCAAGCTAAACGCCAAAAGTGTATAGTCATCCCTTTGGCAAAACAAAGTGCCCACAAATTACCACATAGGTGGTAATCCATTAAGTACAGAAGAAGTCATTAGGGACCTGGGGACCCAAGTTGATAGCAATCTCTCATTTGATAACCACGTGGCCAAAGTGGTTAGAAAAACATTTTATATAGCCCACCTAATCATGAAGGGATTCACATCTAGATCAGGGAGGTCATCGTGCCTCTTTACTCATCCCTCATCAGGCCCATAATTGAGTACAATGCCCCTTTTGGGATGTACCTTACCAGACACCTGCAGCAACTGGAAAGACCCCAAAAGTACCTCACCAAGAGGATCAAAGGGCTCAAACAGATGCCATATGCTGCCCGGTTAAAGAAACTCCAGCTCTACTCAGTGGCATACCGCCTGCTCAGAGGTGATCTGTGCCTGATGTATAAAGCCATGTCCAACCCGGAGTTAATGGACATGCTGCACCTCAGAAAATCCAAATCCCATCGAGCTACGCTCGAGACTTGAACCTCAGCACTGAAATAAATAGGACATGCTGGAGGGACAGATTCATAACCCAGAGGCTCCCTTCTCTCTGGAATAAAATCCCAGTCCAGGTTAGGCAGAGTCCCACATTGACTCTCTTCAAGAGGAATCTTGATGAGAGGATGGGAGATCGTAGGTTTACCCCGGCTATCACTTCTGTGTCACTGTTAGACAGAGGCACAGTATACTAACCTCAAAAAAAGGCATAGCAAAATTAATTTAAAATGGGTGGCGAAAGCCAAACACACTCTGGCTAGGTTTATAAATGCCCTAGGGCAGATAGCCTAGTATGAACCTATGAACCTATGTGATGGTTTTCTTCTTCACCTTCATGGACTGCTGGTGCATACACAAATGAACACTCTCTATCAATGGCCTCTGATCCAGCTAGGCTTAGCAAAATGAATGCCCTGGTGCATGCATCTTTATCTGAATAAGCTGCTTGTATGAAAATATACTCTTGCTCAAATATTATCCAATTATCTGCAATATTCTGATCAAGTACAAGTGGACCTGGTCTGTGAAATACCTCTGCCATGTTAACACATCAGCGAAGGCTTTTGCAAGTATGCACAACAACACACACACACACACACACACACATATATATATATATATATATATATATATATATATATATATATACCAGAAATTTATGCCAGTACTTATAACTATGCTTACTAGCACAATAAGCCTTTGAGTAATTGAACTCTTGTGAAGTACTTTGCGAAATAAGTCTCTGTGGCACAACAACACTCTTGAAATTATTGTACTTTGAGAAATCACCTCTTATATGTGTAAGAAACATTTCAAACAACTGCACTGTGCGAATAAACTGGGCAACACAAGACGCTCAGAGTAAGGAACATTTCGAAGTAACTGCACATTGAGAATACACAGTACACAGCACACTGAAACACTTCCAAAATGGCTGTGCTGTGCTCGATAACCCTTTATAGTACAGGAAACACTCTGTAATGGCAGCCCTTGATGAATAGACATACTCAGCACAAGAAACTTTTCGAAATAGCTGCATTTTGACTGCACTCCACAAAATAGTTGCCCTTTGCACACAGTAAACTCTTCTGAATAAATAAGCACTTTTACACACACTACAATGCTTCGAATAACTCTAGTTATGCTATAACACTGTAATTTGCCAAAAAGCATGCAGTTGCCTTGCTTTGTTTATGCTTAATATGCCCTTTCTGCCCTTTATTATATTTGTTTTGTCCATTTAATCTCTTTTCTTGTGCTCGTTTTACTCTAAACATGCTCATTTTGCAATTCCAAGGTGACTCTGAACCTCCTATATTCTTTTTTGATAATTGTTTTATCAGATATCTTAATTTCATAAATTTTGTTTAAATAGTAAGCATTTTATGCTTTTCATTTGCTTAGTAAACATTCTGTGCTATTCATTTGCTTAGTAATGCGTTATATCCCCTTGTTGTTGTTTGTCTTTTTGGCTTTTCCCGGTTAGGGATCATCACAGCGTAACTCCGGTCCGCTAATGATTGGCAGTAGATTTTTTATGGTGCCGAGTTGCCAGCCCGATGCCCAACCTTCAGCGAAGGCACGCCCATTCACGCATGTCTTTTGGTGGCCACTTGACTGCGGGGAGGACATGCAGACTCCACACACTCCAGCCATGACTCGAACAGGAGAACCTCTTGCTGTGAGGCAGCAACGCTACTGCTGTACCACCGCGGCATCATGTTATATCCCCTTGTAATGCTCTGTTTTATCTTTTTACTAAAATAATCATTTGTGCAAGTTTTTGTTACCTGTAACTTGTTTCTGGCCCTTTTTTGCTCTTGTATCTCTTATTTTACCTTCACTGTTAATTCTGCACCTTGTATCTCTGAAAAGCAGTCTCTGGAATCCTGGTTCTGGCACCATGTTGTTTGCCCAGTCAGGATGTAACAGACGAACATTCATGGGTTCTGTTCAAGCAGCTTTATTATGTACAAACACAGCAGGAATGAGGCAGTAACTTTAACTTAGATAAACCTATAAAAAACTGTCTCTCTCTCTCTCGTACATGCTCACTTTCAAAATGACACTGAAGCTAGCACGTTCTTGCTATTTATATGCAAGTGCTGTCCTTGGAAATGCTTCTTAAAGGTACAACACAAACACATATTCTACAAATATCAACCCTTATGTCATCAAGTGGGTTGCTAACTGGCTCACTAACATAACAAACTCAGTCATAGTTGGGGACTTTAGCTCAAGCAGTAGACCTGTCACCAGTAGGGTCCCACAAGGGTTGGTGCTGGGCCCCTATTGTTCAGAATATACACCAAATTTAACAAGGCCTTGCTACGTGTGTGCACTTCAGATCCTGTATCCCAGCTCAAAAAGTCATCTGTAGTCTTCCTTAGTTACATTCATTTCCTCAACCAGTATTCCAGAGTACTCTGTAGGAAATTTTTAAGGTCTAGCAAAATCACAGTGGGTAAACAAGTGGAACCAAGGAACTGTAGAAAAAACAACCACTTGAAGGTGGTGTCCAGTAACACAAGATACCAGGTGTCCTCAATAAAAATGCTTTAATGCAAAGCCAAAATCCACAACAGCAATAAATACAGTTTACGAAATGCAGCACAGCTACAAGAACAAACTGTTGGATAAGCGCTTTCGTCTGCTACCATAGCAGACTTTATCAAATCTACTGCTGCCTTACACAGGTGTAGTTAAATAATTGGTACAATTAACACCTTAAAAGGTTTAAAGGACATAGTACAATCAACATACAATTGGTAAAAAAGAAAAAGAAAAACTTTGTTAGCACATCCTGTTACTAGGCAGAACAATAACGGTACCAAACCATATGGTAGGTGTAATTATTGCCCCTATGTATTGAACACATGAGAGATCACTTTGGGGGACCCAGTCCACAAAGTTAGGTTAGTGGGGGGTAATTGTAACACAGTAGGACTGGTTTATTTGTCTGCACTGATTGTAAAGCATACTATGTGGGTAAAACGGAAAGAGCCCTAAAAAAGAGGGTGTATGAACACTTGTATGCCATTATCACTCACAACATAAACAATGCCCTTTATAGACATTCCCTTATATGTGGGTTGTTTTCAGGCTACAAATTTGGCATACTTGAAGTGGTGATGAAAAAAGCCAGGGGTAGCAATTGGGCTAACAATATTTATAAAAGTAAGCTTAAATGGCAGCTTTGTTTAAATGCCTGGTACCCACCAGGCTTAAATGACAGTTTGTCTTTAAAACCAATTTTAATAGAGAGGGCGGCTAAGTTATGACATGTTTTTTTTTTTCTTTTTTACCAATTGCATGTTGATTGTACTATGTCTTTAAAACTTTTTAAGGTGTTAATTGTACTGATTATTTAACTACACCTGTGTAAGGCAGCAGTAGATTTGATAAAGTCTGCTATGGTAGCAGACAAAAGCGCTTATCCAACATGTTGTTCTTGTAGCTGTGCTGCTTTTCGCAAATTGTAATTGTTGCTGTTGTGGATTTTGGCTTTGCATTAAAGCATTTTTATTGAGGACACATGGTATCGTGTGTTACTGTACACTGCCTTCAAGTGGTTGTTTTTCTACAATTTTTAAGGTCTGCCAATTCATTACACTCCCAAAACATATATTCCCAGTTGCCTCTTTCTTCCCCATCACACCTCCCAACATTTGCCATGTACCAGAGGAAAAATTCTTTGGAGTCTGCTTGGGGTATAAAAGTATCTATGCAAATACTTTCAGGCAAAAATCCTAAATCTTCTAGACTTAGTTGAATATTTAGGAGCCATACATATGTACTCCAATTGTTTCTTTGTGAATTGCTTATATAATCTCTCCCCAATCTTTTTTGACCTGTTCTGATTGATTCCTACAGTTATTTTGCAATACTTTATATTAATTATCCCTTTTTTATCAGCTTCTGTTCTAAAGTCAGTTAAAAGGTCAATGAGCTGATGTCTTTTGTTTAAGGTTCCCTGATACCCTTCTCTTTGTCTATACACTGATATCAATCCCTGATAGAGAAGGCAATCACTAGCCCTCAGTCCAAGTATCTTCTTGGTCTCTTTCTACTCTGTTACCTTTCCTTCTTTAATTATTTATTTCCAATAACTTGGTTCCTTTGACAGCTTCCTCCAGTAAATTCCAGCCCCCTCTTGTCTGTTCTGTGTAACCCTAATTGCAGTCATCCCTATTGGCAGACTCTCATTTCTCCACTCTTTTTTGGCTTAGTTCTGAGTATACTTATGCACTACTATATTGTATTACCATTGTTTTTCTTCTTAAGGATCTGTGTCCAAAATCATTCTTTATTTCTTGAATTACCCCTTTGCTTCATCATCATTATCCTTTTCCACTTTGAATTGTAGCTTTCTGTTTGTGTTGTGTAAGATCCTTAGTTGTGTATCTCTAAAATATCCCTTCGAGCCAGTTAATCTTAAACCTCCTTCCTCTGTTGGGAAGATCAACTCATCTTACTTGACCGTTGCTCTAATCCCTTCCCAAATAAAATCCTTCAAGTCTTTATTAATTACTGCCCACAGCTTCTGTTCCCTGATAACATTTGTCAAACATTCTCCCAAGTTGCTTACTTCTAAAATGTTATTTATTGTAAAGAGGTGAAAGTAGTGATTAAAGATTCTACTTACTAATTAAAGATCGAGTATTTTTCAAAAATCTTTTATCCATATTTTCTTCCCGTTTCTTGGAAAGTAGTGGTGTTGCTTATTTCTTAAATATTATCTAGACTTTCCACCTTTTTATAGATCCTGCTTGAACACTGCTTATTAGTATTGGTCCTCAAGGTTTTAGTTTATTGGTTAACATGGTCATAGTTGGCAGTTTAGGATTAATGCTGCAAGTTGCTAACAAATTATAGAATGCTTTAATATTTCTGATACTGTGCTCATTTGCCAGTGTTTGTTTTCATATTTGTGATTTGTTTAATATGGTTCTGAGATGGTTGCATTTTGCACCTTCTCAGTAATGTTTTTTATACTTGGGGGCTTAGACCATCTTAGTATTTTATCTTTTCTGGTGCTGTAGTCATTTTATATTAATGTTTTCCTACTGTTTTTTTGGTTTGTTTGTTGTTTTTTTTTTTTTTATAAATAGTACCTCCTTTTCTTATTTGTTAATGATGAATCATATTCATGCAGTCCTGCAGCAGACCACCTCTTCAGTGAATGAAGTGTAGGGAGTCTTGAGAAGTTTAACTGCTGAGTAGCATGAGTGGGGCTGAGATTAAAGTTCTCTGACTGTTTGTTTTCTTAATGTAAAGTCTAAAAAAACAAAAATGCTCCTATAAAAAAAAATTCAAAGAGAAAAACAATCTTGTAGATGCCAGGAAAGTTGCAAAAAGTTTTAATAAGCACTTTTGTTCACTACATGTACTGTGAACGTCTTCAGATAAAAACCTCATACTGACATCTTTAAAGCAGAAGTGCACCCACATGTTTATGTCATCATGGTTTGGTGTTTCCTACATTGCAACACCACTCTGGGACTATTTACAGGTCTTTATATATTTTATAAGTAATTTCTGAGTCTGACCACATGGGGTCTGGCATCTTGAAGTAAATCTGATTGTTTTGTCTGCCTGTAGGCATTCCAAAATGAAGTGCTTGTCTGTAAAAAGTTACATCACACAGGCCTCTTTCTTCCTAAAGCTCATGTCACTGCATTGATTTTACATGCATGCAGTGCTGTCATTCAGTCAGATAGTTTTAAGTAACATTCATGCCATTCAATGACTACTTAGAACACAAACAGTGTAAATGCCACAGAACAGACTTTTAAAGTGCATTTTACTGTTGCTTCTTTTTAGAGTGGCTAAACTGCATTTTTTTTGTGAAGCCTGAATTGTACTACTTTGACTTGTCTCCTATCCCCCTTCACAACTAACTTCCCTAGGTGTCAAAGTGCTAAGGGTAATTTGAGCTGTTACCTGCTGTGATTGACAGCTCACAGCAGGAGACTTGACTTATACAGTTTGCTTGTTCTAGCCTTTACTTTCTGTATGGGCAGAGGAAGGACCACGGAAGCTGTAACATCACAGCATGATAGTTAGGACAGTCATGATGATGTCAGCTTGGGGAGGCAACTGGCCAGAAAACTACCTGCATTCAGTGGCCTTGATGACATCAATGAATTGGAGACTGCAGCAAGGGCAGGATAAAAGTTTTTTTGAAAGTGAAACCTCCACAGTACAGTAAGGTACTGTTCTAATAGAGAGAAACAGTCAATTTAAAATATTTTAAATGCTGTTTTGTTGTTTATTCATAGCAGGGACAGTAAATAGGGAGAAAAAGGACAGAGAAGTTGAGCATTTAGTAGCAGAATTCCGTTGACCTTTAAATAACCATTGCAACACTGCCATCTTGTGGCTCAACAAAAGTTGCCATTATTTGTACATTTTTAATATTGTTACTGTGCAAATAATATAAATAACCATGAAAGTAGTATAACAACGTTAAAATTAAGAAAACTCATACTAAAAAAGCATTTAAAACTACATCAAATGTAAATGAATCCAACAATAAAAATTGAAACACATAAAGACTGGGCCCATAATTAAACATACAATAAACTCTGATAAAATAAATATCCATTCCCAGTTAAAAGTAGTGCTCAGCATAAATATCAGTATTAAATATCCATCATTTTGTTTAGTAATAAATTGTTAATGGAGACCCCATTATTGATGCCTGGGGAATTTGTGGCATCTAACAACACGTGCCAGTGCAGTTCTCGTTTCTCAGCATATGCAGACCATGGACCTCTTTTGTCAAACTGAGGGACTTTTTCCATGACAAGAAAAATACATTTTTTAAACTTCTGACAATTCTTAGAGTGTTTATATAACGGATTGCTAGAGTCCCTTTTCTTGATCGCATACACATGTTGGTATATTCTTATTTTCAATGCCTTCTCCATTTTACCAACATAAAAAGCTGGAAATGAACTGCACAACTTGCAGTATTATAATTAAATTTGCTATTGAGGTATACAGCCTTAGAGAAATTACCTATAGCAAAACTCCCCCCTTCAAAGATGTACCTATATTGGGTAAATGCCCCACATTTAGACATCCCCTTCAAAGCTAAATTGTCTTTCCACTTCCTGTTACTACTTTTCTCAAATATCTTCTTCAAGTTGTCCCTGTTCTAAATACCATAATAGGACACTCAACCAGAATGGCATTGAAGCTCTGCGGTGTTATGAAACTGTGCCAGTTCATTTGCAATATAGCTTTAACCTCTTTTGTGACATAACTAAAACTACAAACAAGCCCCTGGGGAAAAAAACTTTAGTCTTATCAGAATTCACCCTCACAGGAGCAGCAGTAGCCCCACCATTCATTGTTCTTAAAACATCAAGACCATGTCTCAAAATAGGTGTATAGCAGTTAGGTCTGTCCCTGATTACATCATTACAAAACTTTGTCTCATCCATAATAAGACATGACAACCTAATGGATTAGCTTTTAACAACATTTCTCATCTGTTAAGGAGAGTGGTGACTATTGTAATGCAGTAAACTGTTGGAATAAGTCTCCTTCCTATATACAGTTGAAGAAAAAGTATGCTCAATAAGGTTCTTTTTCATTTTAACATCCAAAAAATGATACAATTAAAACCGTATTGTCCTTTGAAAACTAAGAATGAGGTAGTACCATTTATATAGTTTAAGAATTTATCCACCTCCTTTGGTATCACCTGCCCATAAAATAAAAATATCGTCCAAAAATAAATTTTTATAAAACTGGCATAAGGGGATGTAAAAATGTATGACTTTTCCCACCACCATAAAACAATACTGGCAAAAACAGGGGCCACTGATACATTCATTGCGACACCTGAAATATGTTTAAAGAACTCCAATTAAAAAAAAATTGTTCGCCAATAATAATTCCATGGCTTCAACCACCAAATTAATCATGTTGTGGGCTAAATCAGAGCCACTTATTAAAGCATCATTAAACCACTATATTACCCTCCTGATGGTGAATGTGTAAAAATAAATCTTTCACATCATTGACCAAAAAATTAAATCATTGTTAAATTCAGCTTGGTGCATCTCGTTTTAGAAAATGCCCTTTAGCACATGAGACTTATTAAAAAAAGGATTACAAAGTAAAATCCACACATTTTGCCAAAGGTTCAGTCTTAGAACCAGGTGCCACAACAATTGGACAAAGTGGAGGATAACTTTAGGGATACCAAGAATATTAGGTATGACCGGGTTTTCCACTTTCAAGAAATCTTGAGTCAAACCAACCAACCTGTTGCTGGTTGTAACATCCTCTAACCAAAAGTCAGTACAACAATATACCAAGAAGCAAAATTTGTGGCGAGAAAGCGACACAGGTAGCTCGAAGTAATCCCTTTATTGAATACAGATAACACAAATCCCACAGTTCAGAACAAGCGCTTTCGCATGGTATAGTACCGAGCTTTATCAAGTTACTCAAGTGACCAAATGGTTCAGGTTATATACTACAAATAAAACCCCGTGGTTAAATCAATTAACTATCCTATTAAGTTAATTTCATCTAATATACATTTAAAACTCAACAAAACATTTTTTTAAACTCATCTGATGTGCACTAACATGATACAAAAAAAAACGTTGATAACATTCATTGAAATGTATGTTAGAAATTGTACAAAAAAGTAAAAAACAGAGTATGTAACAAATAGATGGTGTAAAATGAAAATTTAAATAAACCTAGAACCATTTTTCAACGCTAGGTCTGAATCAATAAAATCCATAAGAGAATATACATGTTGATGTTAATAAATTAATTAATTAAAAAAATGTATTAAAATTAAAAAACACTACCAAACCAAATAACCTTACAATTAAAAAATGCGCAGGTGTATTAATACATATAATAAAATGCTGAATGCTACTTCACAAGTATAAAAAATAGTAATAATTAATAAAAGTTTCAATATAAATAAGTCGTTTGTTTTCCTAATTTATATAAATATAAGTAAATAAATCATGAGGGTCCCCATGTAATCTCAGACCCAGTTAAAGCAAGTAGCAAAGTAATGATTAAACATGAACCACCCAAAAATCATGTTTAATCATTACTTTGCTACTTGCTTTTGCTGGGTCTGGGATTACATGGGACCCTCATGATTTATTTACTTATATTTATATAAATTAGGAAAACAAACGACTTATTTATATTGAAACTTTTATTAATTATTGCTATTTTTTATACTTGTGAAGTAGCATTCAGTATTTTATTATAGGTATTAATACACCTGCACATTTTTTAATTGTAAGGTTATTTGGTTTGCTAGTGTTTTTTAATTTTAATATTTTTTTTTAATTAATTAATTTATTAACATCAACATGTATATTCTCTTATGGATTTTATTGATTCAGACCTAGCATTGAAAAATGGTTCTAGGTTTATTTAAATTTTCATTTTACACCATCTATTTGTTAAATACTCTGTTTTTTACTTTTTTGTACAATTTCTAACAAACATTTCAATGAATGTTATCAATAGTTTTTTCGTATGATGTTAGTGCACATCAGATGAGTTTAAAAAAATGTTTTGTTGAGTTTTAAATGTATATTAGATTAAATGAACTTAATAGGATAGTTAATTGATTTAAACACGTGGTTTTATTTGTAGTATATAACCTGAACCATTTGGTCACTTGAGTAACTTGATAAAGCTCTGTACTATACCGAGCGAAAGTGCTTGTTCTGAACTGTGGGATTTGTGTTATCTGTATTCAATAAAGGGATTACTTCGAGCTACCTGTGTCACTTTCTCACAACAAATTTTGCTTCTCAGTACAACAATATGCTATGATCTCGTTCTTACAAATCTCACAATAAAATCACCATTGTTAAGGTACTACTACATTTTTGAGAATACTGCACCACCCCACCCCCTTTGCCAGGCTTTATTATTATAAATGAATGGTTGCCACTCAAGTCTCTCAACAATTTTCTTTCCACCAATAGGTTATAGCAACCATTACTGGTTTTAAGAAGCCTCAACCCCATTTCACATTCTGTTTCAAATACTGCCAGAAAGGGGGTTAATCAGGGAGTTAAATAAATTGTGCCTTTGTAGACCCTCACTCCAGCCACCCAGGTGAACCATGTCTTTAAAAATAATGCCAAATTTACTTCTCAAAAGAGGAATTTTAAATCAAATAGATTTTCAGCTAAATCAAATGTAGTGTCTGGAACAAAGTTAAAATCTTTACAAAATAATTCACCATAAACTGGAGTGATGTCCAAATAACTATAATTGTAAATATTAAAACCCTTAAAGTTAAACACAGTACCTTTACTCAAGGAAAGTGCACAAATATCTACCTCCGTCACTGACCCCAGTTCTTCATCCATCTTTTGGCAGAATGATAATCCACTGTCCAACCCCCATTGTCCTGAAACTGAGGATGTTATGTAGTCCTATCTCGCCTACATTCTTACCCATGGGTTCGGAGCCAAATATCGTCTCTGACTCTTGACGATTTTACTAGCTCAAAGTCTCTCATTGGCTGGGCTAAGAGGGTATCCCATGGTACACTGCTCCATATCCCCAGATCTCGTTTGCCACTTGTGTAGCTCGGACGTGGTCTCGCTTGGCTGTGGCTAAGTACCTTCTTTTTGCTATTTCTCCTAGAGAAATTTGATTGTTCATACCCAAAAGCTATTTCCATAGCTATTTCTTGTTGCTGTCACTGTGTTTGAGTGTGATAGTTGTGTTTTTGGTATCCCTAACTGTTCCAGCGGGCTAGGCCCATTTTAGTTAGAGGACCTAGTCCTCCCCTCTTTGTTATATAAACTTTTGTGTGTGATTGTGTTTTCTGTGTGTTCCGTAGAAGAACCGTTTCAGTTAGAGGTTCTTAGAGTGTGTCTAGTACTGTTGGTGTTTCTAAATTGTGTGTTATTCCTGCCCTTTTTGTAAGTTGTGTCTAGGTGGTTTCGCTACCATTAGTTATAAAATGTCTAAGGATCAGAAGGAGCATAAGCCTTCTGGCTTTAAAAAATGTTCCAAATGTGGATATAAGATGTCCATCAGGAATGGACACTCTGTGTGTGTTTACTGCCTTGGAGCCATCCATTTACAGGAGTCGTGTAGCTTTTGCCACGCGTTCAGTCCTAGGGCGCTCCAGGAGAGAAAAAATAAATTGATATTAAAGGGACTTATAAAATCATCATTTGAGGAAGCTATAGACTCTGCTTCTAGACCTCAGTCAAAATCTAAAGCTTCCAAGGCTAAGAAAAGGTCTCCGGCTCCATTTGCCACTTCGGAGCCTCCGGAAAACATTACTGTTTTGGACTCTACCACCTCGGCTCCACTGTCCTCGGGGCCGCAGGAGGTATCAGTGTTAACTGAATCGGCGTTGGCTCCTATTATTCTTGAAGCCATTCGGAGCCGGTCACCCAGTGTGAGGCATGGTTCACCTGACAAGAGATCCCAATCTCCATCGCTGTCCTCCAAATCCTCCAGGCTTTCTGATTTGGATGTTGATAGGGTGGTGCAGAGGCTCCTGCAGTCGCAGATGTTGGCCAAATTGTTTTCGGCTCTGACCCACTCAGCTCCGGAGCCAGTTCCTATGACCGTTTCAATGATTCCACCTCCGAGCACATCCTTGTCGTCGGAGCCGGTATGCTCCGCTTCGAGTGATGTTCCTGCACCGACTCTGATGCCCCCTCTGGGTCTATCGGTGCCGACCTCTGCTCCGGCCATGCCGGTTCCGTCCACAGGATTCAAGATTTGGGTCTCTTCGGTCGGGACCGAGGGGGATACTTCGGGACATTTGTCGGTTCCGAGTGTCCCACTCGGTGCATCGGCTCTTGGGACCCCGGTCCCGGTCATGGCCTCGGAGGCCGGTCGGTCCTTGGACTCGGGGGGGGCTGCCTTTGAGGCCATGCTGAGCGCGCTGGCCAGATCGTCAGCTACATCACCCGGGTTGGTCATTCCGTCCCCCACCACCCCGGCGAGAGCTTCTGACACTCCCCTATCCATGGACAGTAGAGTGCCAGGCCCTAAGGATACCCCCACAAGCGGTCCCCAACTTTCTGAAGGTCTCCCAGAGTCCGTGCCTGAGGAGCCTCCTATAAAGAAATTGTGCAACAGGAAGCACATAGACTCCCAGGATGAGTCTCTCACCTCCGATATTGACCTCGAGGAATCGGAAGGGTCCCCCAAGTCTTCCTGTGATGATGTTTCCTTCTCCGATATCCTGGAGATACTGAAACAAAGAGGAGCCTGTCTTTCCAAAGCTCCTTCCGAGGAGGAGTCAGTATTCCTTAAGGCTTTTGACACTCAACCCTCTGCCTCCTGGGTGTCTCTACCCTTCGACGAAGTTCTTGACCTCATTTGACAAAGAGTGTGGAAAAACCCCGATTATTTGGAGCCTGTGCCCAGGCATCCCAACAAATTCCTGTTCGCACCCTAGGGCAAAGAGTTTCTGTCAAAAGGAGTCCCTGTAGATGCCATGGTGGTGGCGACAGCCACCCAGAAGGAAGTTGCAGAGTCTTCTTCATCGGACCATCCTCCTAACAAGGAGTCTAGGACCATGGACCGGTACGGGAAGCGTACCCTATCTTCAGCAGCCTTCACTTTACGGTCGCTGAATTATTTGTCTCACTTCACTCGGCTCCAGAGAGATCTCCTCAAAGAGTTGGGAGATACTCTTGCAGGTAACATACCTGAGGCGGTGGCCCAGACGGTCAACGCACAGGTTTCTACCCTCAACTCAATCACTAACTCGTCCATGCAGCTCATTTCGTATGCAGCCGAGGGAGCGAGTAGGGCAGCAAGCTCAGGGGTCACCCTTAGAAGGCAAGCCTGGCTGCGCCTGTGTCACTTTGCGGAGGCCTTCAAGTCTTCCTTCACTGACCCCCCATTAGATGGTTCCTCCTTGTTTGGGACCAAAGTGAAAGACACCCTCACCAGGTGCGAGCAAGAGAAAAAGACCCTGTCTGCCGTAGGGGTCCGTTTTTCCCTTCCTTCTAGGCCTTATCCCAAGGCCCAGCGGGTGGGGGGGGGGGATGTGGTTCAAGAAATCACAGAGTTTTTTTCCTGCCGCACAAGGTGAAGCCCCCTCCAGAGGCAGGGGGGGGTTTTACTCAGGGAGATGTCACCCCAGAGGCAGAGGGGGCCCCCGCAATTCCGGAGACCGCGATTCCTTCCGTGGCTCTCCATACTCTCATTCCTGAGGGTGTGCCCGACTGCGCTTATCCGGAGCCAGTCGGGGGTTGAATTTCCTTATATCGAGAAGCCAGGGAGAGCATTACCCAAGACCAATGTTTATTAAGGATAATTTCCGGAGGTTACTTCATTCCATTCTCTTCAGTACCCCCGCCAATCAGAAAAATCCCAGACGTTCCACCTAGTCAAAGGGATCAAGCAGCCTCAGAGGTCTCTCAGCTGCTAGAAAAAGGAGCCATCCAACGAGTCCCCTCAGACCAAATCGGATTAGGGACTTACTCAAAATTCTTTTTGGTGCCGAAAAGAACAGGTGACCTGAGACCCATACTAGATCTCAGTCAACTCAACAATTACGTACACAAGTCCAAGTTCCGTATGGTCACACTACAATCGATTCTCCCATTGTTGGGAGAGGAGGTATGGATGTGCTTCATCAATCTCAAGGATGCTGACTACCATGTCAAAATGGACAGAGCATCCAGGAGTCACCTACGCTTCTGGCCGGAGCCCTTTGGTCTCACCACAGCCCCCAGGGTGTTCACCAAATGTATGGCAGTGGTGACGGCTCACTTGAGATGTCAGGGATTCCAGGTGTTTCCGTACCTGGATGACTGGCTCCTTACCTCCCCCACCAGGCATCAACTAGTTCAGACCAGGGACGCTACCATCAGTCTATGTCACCAATTGGGCATAACAATAAACTGGAAAAAATCTGCCTTATTGCCCTCAAAGCGTGTCACCTTTATAGGAGCAGAGTTAGACACCATTCGAATGCGAGCATTCTTACCACAAGAAAGGATCACAGTATTACAACAACAAATACACATGCTGATGCCCCTGAGACAAGCGAAGGCAAGACTGGTTCTACAACTCCTAGGGACCATGGCGGCAACTATCATGTTGGTCCCTCTAGCGAGATTACACATGAGACTTCTTCAATGGCTCCTCTTTGTCCAATGGTCTCTCCAAAGACTCCCACTATCTCATCCCATCTTACTCACAGACAGGTGCAAGCAGGACCTCCATTGGTGGCTGTACACCAACAATTTGAATGGGGGAGAGCCCCTCATTCCTCCTGTCCCTGTTGCCACGGTGACTACGGACGCCTCCCAGATGGGGGGGGGGGCATTATCTCGGCAGGACTGTCCAAGGCACGTGGCAGGAACACAAGATACATTTGCATATAAATGTCCTGGAGATGAGAGCAGTGCTTCTTGTGTTGCAGGCACTTCAGGAAGTTCTTCCTCTAGGAACTATTGCGATACACTCAGACAACATGTCAGTAGTGTGGTATCTCAACAAGCAAGGGGGAACCCGGTCTTACCCTCTATGCAGAGAGGCTATGCGAGTGCGGCATTGGCAAATAGCTTCCCAACGGTTTCTGGTGGCAACGCACGTTCCGGGGAAGTCCAACATAATAGCGGACAGGCTAAGCAGAGCGATACTTATGCCTTACGAGTGGTCCCTGAATCGCCTGGTTGCAGAGCGAATCTTCAGCAGATGGGGTCAGCCTTGCTGCGACCTTTTTGCCAGGCCTCTCAATGCGAAATGCAGCAACTACTTCACACTGATCCCCCACAGGGGGAATCACCCAGGGATGCTCTGGTTCACGATTGGCCCTCCGGTCTGCTTTATGCTTTCCCTCCGTTTCCCCTCCTCTCAAGGGTGATTCAGAAAGCGCAATCCTTGGGAAGCAGAATGATTCTGATTGCCCCACACTGGCCTCGACAAGTATGGTTCCCCTTTCTTTAACCATACATTGTGGACACACTTTGGATTCTGGACCCTCTACCAGATTTACTGACACACATGTCGGGACAGTTCCACCCCTCTCAGAGGACACTCCGGTTGACAGCCTGGCTACTCCACTTCCATCGCTAGTCAGACGTCATAATTTTTCACCGGAAGTGGTCCATATATTATCGTCCTCTCATAAGCCATCCACTAGAAAGATTTATTCTAGCAAATGGAAAAGGTTCTCTATCTGGGCTCGTACTAGAGGCATTGATCCTTGCACAGCTCCAATAGATTCAGTTCTGGAGTTCTTGTCTATGCTGTTCTATCAGGGGTCCGCATCAGCCACCATCAAAGTTCAGCTGGCGGCGATATCTAATTTCCACGTAGCAAATGAACCTAGTCTCATAGTACACAGACTATGCAAAGCATTCCTTAAAGGTACTCTTGTTTCTTCGTCCCCCAGTGTCCGAATTTATCATGCCCAGGGATCTCAGTTTTGTTCTTCAAGCCCTTACTCTACCACCATTTGAGCCTGCAGCTGCCTGTGAATTAAAATTCTTGACATGGAAAACAGCATTCTTAACAGCAGTCACTTCAGCAAGGCGGGTCTCGGAAATTCAAGCCCTCTCCATCAAACCCCCATATTTAATCTTCCATAAAGATAGGGTCTCTCTTGGACCAAACCCCTCATTCCTTCCTAAAGTGGCTTCCGTGTCTAACATGAATCAGTCCATTGAGCTGCCTGTGTTCTTCCCCCACTTTTCTAACAAGGCAAAATTTAGATTTCACCAATTGGATGTACGTAGACAGTTACGCTTCTGTCTACACCGGACAAAAGATATCCAGAAATCTGACCAAATCTTTGTATCCTTTTTGGAAAACCGATTGGGTTCCCCGGTATCCAAGGTCACAATGTCTAGATGGATAGCCAGTTGTATCTCTTTCATCTATCAGGCAGGAGGTAAAAATTTGCCATTTTCAGTCAAGGCACATTCTACGCGGGCTGTTTCTACATCCACAGCATATCAAGCTAGATTGTCAATGGATGATATATGTGCTGCAGCTACTTGGGCTTCTCCTCACACCTTTGTTTCTCATTACAAATTGGATGTGGTCTCCAGGGGCAGATCTTCCTTTGGCTCCACAGTTCCCAGGAGTATTTTCCTATGAGCCACCCAGGATGTAGGTGCTATGGACGCTGTCCCACAGGTAAGAATGTAGGCAAGATAGGAATACATAACATCAAGAAGTTATGTACTCACCATAACGTTCGATGTATGTAGTCCATCTCGCCTCACATTCTTACTTACCCTCCCACCTTACCCCTGCCTGGAGGATTTGGAGGTTAGGTTGTCACCTGCAGAGTCCCTTTGATTAGTTACTGTTTATATGGATGCGAGGTGTGTATGGAGTACAAATGTTTTTTCGCAGAAAATTAGATCTGGGGATAAGGAGCAGTGCACCATGGGATACCCTCTTAGCCCAGCCAGTGAGAGACTTTGAGCTAGTAAAATCAGCCGAGTCAGAGCCGATATTCGGCTACAAACCCACGGGTAAGAATGTGAGGCGAGATGGACTACATACATTGAATGTTATGGTGAGTACATAACTTCTTGTTTTCACCATTGTTGTACTCTGTTGTTTGTGGTCTGTATTCTGGATGAATGCGGTGGAGAGCTGACCACCTCCAAATAAAATCATTACTGCTGCCACTACCTGAAGGCTCAATAACCTTTTGAGCACTAACCCTGGTTGACCTCCAATTAGAACTGTTAACAGGAGAAGGATGGAGGTAAGACTGATTAGCATTGTACTGGTCACGATCTCTCACTAATTACTTCTCCTTCCTTCTTTTTATGACCTTATATTCCTTGTCAACCCTATCTAAAATCCAAGTAGATTCCTCTTTTGTGGTAGTAAATAACAAATCGGCTGTAATTTTTTCTTATAAGGCTGTAATATCTTTTTCTAGTTCCTTTATGGTGCGCTTGTTGTCATTAGACAAAGTACCAATAAATTTCAAGCCGATCTGATCAAAAAATTGCAGTAATTGCCTCGAAGCAGAGAACTTTCCTGAATCTCATTAGGGTACATCACAAAACATGAACCCTTCGGCACCCACTTTGTGGAAATGCTTTCCCTAAAATAGAGGTTGATAGACTGCAACTTCCTATATTTTGACAGCAGCTTTTCAAATATTTTCATATTCTGTTTCAAAGTATCATTACTGCTAGAAACTGTAGAACAAACACCACTGGCCAACTGAAATGATTGTTTAAACCTGTCATTATTTAACAAGCCAGAATGCACTGTACCACCTGCACGGAGCTTCGCTTTAGTTACCTGGGCTGCATATACCACCTCAGTCTCCCTTTTCTTATCCACAGCCCCAGAACCAGTTCTGCAGTGTTAGTATTATTAACAAGATGATTATTAACAAACTGGGTAAACTGTTTGACCATTGTATTCCTCCAGGTACATATGCAAAGTCAATGAGAGAATGATATGATTGTTATCCACAGCCAGTTTTTCTTTAAACAGACCATCCAACATCACAGGTAACTGAGAAATCAGTCCAATTAAAATCGAAAGTTCAGAGGGCGAACTGCAACCTGTAGAAGTCATAGCTGGAAAGGCAAGTGCTGTTGACCCCTGTCGTTCATAACTACTATATAGTGTCTGCCCATAATATCTGGATTATAAGTACTAATATGTAATATTTTCTTGCTTGCCTGGTTCGTATACTTTGGATCCATCCTTTGGATTTTAGTTTACATACTGTTGGTACTTTACCTTTGTACAGTTAGTTATGACACTGAACACAAACCACGTCCCGGCACTATTAAGGCTGTCCTTTGTCTCTCTCTTAGTCTGCTGCACCTCCGTAATGTTTTACCAGCATAAACCACGAATAACGAGTAGTTAAAAACTGATTTCTTTAATGTAAACAAACAAAACAAGTTTAAAAACTCCTCAGAAATCTGAGGAGTTTTTAAACTTGTTTTGTTTTGTTTGTTTACATTAAAGAAATCAGTTTTTAACTACTCGTTATTCGTGGTTTATGCTGGTAAAACATTACGGAGGTGCAGCAGACTAAGAGAGAGACAAAGGACAGCCTTAATAGTGCCGGGACGTGGTTTGTGTTTGGTGATACATTTTCTTTGGTTACAAGTTTCTAGTTATGACACTGAGTTATTTTTCTACTGTAATATTGCTGCCTTTTGTATCCCCCTCCCACTCAGGATATGAGAAAACCACCACAAGCTGTGATACCCTTTTCTGCTAAGCTTCTTGTTTTTATTTGTATGTAAATGTGTTTCTTGAAAAACTGAGTGTTTGTTTAATCATGGTACTCCTTTGTTAATAGTGACATTGAAGTGAAGAAGTTGAGTTATGGTTAATTTGTACTAAACCTGTTTTAGGTTATGCCATTGGATTATGTTGCATAAGGTCCGGAAAATAATAATTTTAACTGTGGTCAAAGCTATGTACTTTAGTAGTAATAACATTTGCATATGTTTTTATGAGTATGTTGAGTGTAGAGCCATAGCATAGTGGCAGATGATACAATGTTAATGTGTGTACTTACTTGCATTTTTTTCATGTTTATCGAATTTCTAGCACAATTAAATACACACATCAGTATTCCTTTAGGTTTTATTTTAAATGTTATAAATGTCATTTTTTTTTGTAATTGACCTGTTCATGACCAAATGATTATTGAGAAATGTGTTTATGTTCATCATTATATCACTGCTGCAGTAGCCTAAGCTATAAGGGTTATATCCTGCCTAGGATATTGCCATCCTGCTTGCCAACTTCCAAAGCTTAAAGACACCTTCCACGCACCCAGAAGGATGGAAGCTGAAGCAGAACAGAGAGAAAACCAGTTGTCTGGGCACCAAGACCTTCAGAGCTTTCTTGCCACTGAAGAGCACTCTTCTTGCAGGCTTTTGAGGATTGATGATCAGCTACCATTTCTGCATTTCTGAGCATATAAGTACTCTTTGGCAGAAACTACTACTCTTAATTTTTATGACCACTTGGCCCAGTCATGTCAGAATGATTACTGAGACACATTTATGCTTATTGTTTGATCACTGCTGCAGTAGCCTAAGCTATAAGGTTTCTATCCTGCCAAGGATATAATAGCTGGCCAGCTTTCAAAAGTTAGACACCTTCATTAATTCTAATGCCTTGGACCAGCTCGTTCTTATCCCGACTAGAGGTAGCAACATCCTTGACCTGGTCATTACTAACATGGGCGACTGTTGGTCTACACCAATAGTCAACTCCTCCCTGGTTAGAGCTGATCACAAGCTAATCACCTTGGAAATCCACAACCCTCCCACCCCCCAGCAAAGGTAACCACCATGAAAAAGTTCTCCAAAGCTAACTTTGGGCTCCTAAAAACAGAGGTGGCTAACTTCAAGGAACCCATGCAAATGGAGAATAGTTGCATGACCACCAAATCATACACCAGTGCACTGTACGAACACGTACACAAGTGCATGGATCTCCCCATACCCAATAGAACTAAGACGCTCTCCTCAAAAAAAGGGAAGCCAAACTGGTGGTCCCCTGCCATAAACAAACTCTACAACAGAAGGAGGAAACTGATGCGGAATAAGGTGAAGTCCCAAGACTGGAAAAACTCCCTTATCAACCTCAACAAAAGGTTTAGATCCCTCATCAAATCCTCTAAAGCTAGCTATGAAAACAGAATTGCAGCAGATAGTAAAGACAACCACAAGGTCTTCTATAGTTATGTAAAGAATCTCCATGGTAATACCCAGATTTGCTCTGAGCTACTGCACAATGGTACCTCCTATACCGAGCCAACAGATATTGCAAGTATACTGGCGGACAGATTCAGTGCTAACTTTACCCCCCCCCCAAAGGACCAATCACAATACCAGTAGATTGCCAGGCACCCAGTATTACTGCTGCACAGGTTAAAACAACACTGTCCAAGGCCAAGAATACAGCTTCTATGGGACCTGACAGTTTCCCTGGCTGTGTTCTACATGAACTATGGAGTGAACTTGCACCTCACCTGTGTGCCCTGTTCAATCCCAGCCTCACCTCAGGCTTTATCCTTTCCAAATGGCGCCCTGCTACAGTCATCCCTGAACATGTCATCATGGACCTAATAAACAAGGATATAGGGAATCTATAATCTCTGGATCCTACACAGTTTGGTTTTGTGAAGGGTAGATCATGCCTGCTCAACTTGGTCAACTTCTTTGAGTCAGTCACCAGAGCTGTGGATGAAGGTAAGGTGGTTCATACAGCCTACCTTTGTCTGGCCAAGGCCTTTGATACCATTCCCCACTCAGGAATCATAGAAAAACTTACTAAGCTAAGCATCAACCCCTATATTATTAGGTGGGTTGCAAACTGGCTCACAGATAGAAACCACAGTGTGAAAGTAGCTGACTTCAAGTCAGACTGCTGACCATTCACGAATGGAGTCCCACAGGGTTCAGCCCTGGGTCCTCTCCTGTTTGGTATCTACTTCTCTAAAGTCCAGGCCAACACGAAGGGACTATGGTTGACAAAGTTTGCAGATGATTGCAAGTTGGGAGCTATTATTAACTCCCCAAGTGATGTTGACATCCCACAGAAAGGCCTCAGTGAGACCAATGACTGGTGTCAAAACCATGGCCTTAAGCTCAATGCCAAAAATGTGTCTTCATCCCCTCTGGGAAAAACCCATTCCCTTGAATTACCGCATTGATGGTAGTCCACTGAACACAGAAGGTGTTATAAGAGATCTGAGAATACAGGCTGACAGCAGCCTCTCTTTTGACCACCACGTTGCCACTGTGGTCAGAAGGTCTTTCTATGTGGCACATCTCATTACTAAGGGTTTTGCATACAGGAAGAAAGAGGTTATTGTCTCCCTTTTCTCTTCCCTCATTAGGCCAATCATCGAGTAAAATGCCCCATTTGACATGTACCTCACTAGACACCTGCAATAACTGGAGAGGCTGCAAAAGTACCTCACAAAGAGGATCCTAGACCTTAAACTCTTATCCTGTTATGGACAGACTCAAAAAACTCCAACTATTCTCTGTCTCATATCGTCTACTTAGAGGCAATCTCTGCGTGACTTACAAAGTCATGCCTTACCCAGCTCTGTTAGAAATGCTACATCTAAAAGAATCCCAATCCCTCTGCACCACACACTCCAGAGACCTCAACCTCATTATCATAGGTTGGTACTAGGCTATTGGCCCTAGGGCCTATACAAGCCTTGCCATAACAATTCCCTGGCTATTTCTTCCCACACTCTTTACTTCCCTGGACCCCTGTCTAGCAGGGTGACTGACGTGATCCCTGAGGTGAATTTCCTTTCTCCCATCCAATCATCAAGGTTCCTTTTGAAAAGGGCCAAAGAGGCGCTCTGCTTGACATGTATGGGCAGTCTATTTCAGAGTCTTGGGAGTCTCTGGGTCAGGAACCTATCCCTCCAGCATGTTTTATTTATTGTGATGACAAGATTTAGATCCCTGGAGCGTGTGGCTCTGAGGGATTGAGATTTCTTTTAGTGTAGCATGTCCAACAGCTCTGGGTTTGACATGGTCTTGTATGTTAAACAGAGATCGCCTCGGAGTAAACGATATGCAATAGAGTATAGCTGGATTTTTTTAAGGCAATCAGCATAGGGCATCTGCTTTAGGCCTGTGATTCTTTTAGTGAGGTATTTCTGCGGCCTTTCCAGTTGTTGCAGATGTCTTGAGAGGTACATACTAAATGGGGTGTTGTATTTTATAATGGGTCTAATGAGGGATGAGTACAGTGGGACAATGACCTCCTTTTTTCTGGATGAAAAGCCCTTAGTGATGAGGTGTGCCACATAGAAGGATTTCCTGATTGTTGTGGCAATGTGGTTATTGAAGGTGAGACCACTGTCCACCTGTGTCCCTAAGTCTCTTATCACACTTTCTGTGTTTAGTGTACTGCCACCTATGTGATAATTCACGGGTACATGTTTTTTCCCAAAGGGGATAACTATACATTTCTTGGCACAATCAACAGAACATGCTGGAGGGACAGATTCATAACCCAGAGACTGCCCATGCTATGGAATAGACTTCCCATACATGTCAAGCAGAGCACCTCACCAGAAATCTTAATGAGTGGATGGGAAACAAAAAATTCATCCCTGGGATCACTCTAGTGGCTCGACTCGACAGAGGCATTAGAAACTAAGGTTGGGTGGCACGATGCCAGAGTAATCTTATGAACTAGGTTTGTAAAAGCTCCAGGGCCATTAGCCTAGTACACATCTATGAACCATGCATCCAGATCATTTGACACATTTAATTTTTATAACTAAAACAGTATTTTATTCAAAGAACTGTTTGATTTTTGCTACGTTTTAATGTTTTGAGGACTGTCACCTGACATTCTTGTCAGCCAAAGCTGTGTGATTTCTTTTTACTGTTTTAGGTGTAAACTTTTATTTTTAGCAAGTTTACTTTACATTTTACTGATACAAATTTTATAAATTATTAGGGGCTGGGGAAAGTGTGCAATTGACACCAAGTATTTTTGTGATACTTAGCTTTTACTGACTTTTGCTGACTTCGTTAGCCATGTTTCAGACTTCTTTCTTGAGTTAATCTTGAAACAACTTAACATTCCATTGACTCCTTCTTCCTCCGGACACAAGAAAAAGAAAATGACTAGATGGCCTTTTGCACTTCAGCAGGCTGTTTCCTTGCCTCAGCAGCACATGCGTGACTGTGAAGTGGCCATTTCAGGTTCCTCAGGCCACTCATCCTTTTCCCTGGTTTCTTCTGGTGTGATACCTTCAGCCACCATGGACCAGGGTTTAGACACATCTATTGTGGCTGTTGGAGTGCCCTTGTGCAGGCATGGGAGAACCACTATTGTCAGTCTTGGAAGAGGGAGTGGGAAATGCTTCTCTGACTGGCCTAAGATTCCTTTTTCTCGAGGTGATGCCCCTGACAAGAGTCAGGTTGTTTTTATGGATGTTCCTGTTAAAAAAAAACAGAGGGTTAAACATATATCTCCCCCATCTGTGTTGCCCTAGATAGGGAAGAGTTATTAGGCTTAGTACAGGCTCTTAACCCTTTACTTTCTAGTTCTGGTAAGAGAAAAATAAATTTTCCGGTTCCTGAATATTCCTAGTGTGAATTAGAGGGAACAAATTCAGTTATTTTTCTTCAGGCAACATATTTCAGGAGAGCATTTTTCCTTATTTTCCATTAAAATAATTTTCCTTTTTTGAAACCCTCTCTATAATTAATCAGTATTTGCATTAAGAACCACAGTGACATTCCAGTTATTTGAAAAATATTAGGCTTTATTACAACTGGAATTTCCTCAGCCTGCAGCTTTTCCTCCTGTTCTTCCAGCTTTGGCAAATGTTTTTATTACAGCCTACATGTATGACAGCCAGCCTGCTGCCCCTAAGAAGGCAGAAAGTCTGTATAAGATTCCAAGTCTTACAAATACTTATTTTTCTAATTCCGCATCTGACCCTGTAGTGATTTCCTTGGTGAAACTTTCTTTGGCTAAACATTTAGTAAATGCCAGTTCCTCTCCCTCTGACAAGGATGGGAAAAGTTTTGATAGATTTGTGAAAAGAGTATTATTTTCCCAGTCAGTTTGAGAATTTTAAATTGTCAAGCTCACTTTACAGTTTTTACATGGTTTCTTAGAGAATATGATGAACATAACTGCCATTTTTCCTTCATCCGAGGGTAAATCTTTCCTAAATGCTCTTATTATTTGTTTTGCAAGTAATCCAACATTATTTTATGTGTTCCTATGACTCAGCTGTTGCCATTTTTAGAGTAGCAGCTACTGGGTCTGCAGTAAGAAGGTTTGCATGGTTACATTCTCAAAAATTGCATGAAGATGTAAAATATGAAATTTTGAACATTCCTTTGGCTATGGAGGTTGTATTTGGACCATCTGCTACTGAGAAAGGAAAACTGATTCAGGGTTGACTTTGATTTTTCAGCCTTAATTCTCCATGCTTGTTAAATGTTTCATTTCTAATTCAGGATCCTTTTATAAAAAGCAGTCTCAGCAAACTTCAGGCAAGCAGATGTTCAAACAGCAATGGCAAGGAGGCTGTGAAAAAGGGGAGCGTCCCAGAAACAAGGACAGTCCAGCAAATTAGAGTGACTATCTCTAAAGATCAGTGTGGCAACATCATTTTGACCCAGACAAAGCAGTTCTTTCTTATTTTGTAAACTGCCAAGGGCAGTTACCACACGATATCTCACAGAATGGACCTACTGACATAAGAAAGGGGGTTGTTTGATATAACCCAACTGGAAACAACTTCAGGTGACTGTCAGTATAATATGTAATTTTAATACCCTTTAGGCACATATTTTCTGAGGACCTACAGCAGGTATTAAATAAGGCAAACAAACCTGCTACTAGGGCGTCATGTATTAGCTAATGGAAAAGATTTCTAATTGGTGTCACATTAAGAATCAAGACCCATTTAAGACTAGCATTTATCTGAATGTTTGTGTTAGCTATTATTCTCTGGCCTTTCTTAATTTCTCTGTAAATGTTCATCTTTTGGCCATTTCAGCATGTCTGCCCATGGATCCCCTTCTTTCAATGCACTCTCATATAAATCTGTTTTTGAAAGGGGTTCATAGGATCATAGGAAGTTACTAGACTGTTGGTCCTGAGACCCTTATAAGCTTAGCCAAGAGTTTAGCCCATGTTTAGACAAGTCAGCACCCAAAGCCCCTGTCCAGCAGGGACACAGGTGGAATCCCATGGGTGTATTTTTTTTTCCCATCCAGTTATCCATTTTGAGCTTAAAAAGGAATAATGAGGTACTCTGCTTGACATGGAGAGGGAGTCTATTCCACAGATGGGAGAGTCTCTGGGACACAAATATGACCTGCCAACAAGTTCGATTGATGTCACAGACCAGGTTGAGGTTGCGCGTGCAGGTTACTCGAGTGGAGCTTGACTTGCAGATATGCAGCAGTCCCATTTAGGCAGGGTCTGAGATTAATTTGTATACCAGACAGAGGTCACCTCTGAGGTGTCTGTTTGAAACTGAGTAGAGGGACAGGGCTTTTAGCTTGTATGTGTAGGGTAGATGTTTGAAGCCCTGGATTCTCCTGGTGAGGAACCTCTGTGGTCTCTCCAGCTGCTGCATGTGCTTTGTGAGGTACATGCTGAAAGGGGCATTGTACTCAATAATTGGCCTTATAAAGGAAGAATACAGGGATTGTTATGACTCCCTGGATGAGATACCCTAATTTATGAGGTGAGCTATATAGAAATCTTTCCATACAACGGAGGCAACATGGTTGTCAAAAGTCAATTTGCTATCAACCTGGATGCCCAAATCCCTCAGGAATGATTGCGTGCTTAGGTCGTGGTTATTAATGTGATATGTGGGGACGTCACTCTCCCCAAAGGGGATGATAATGCATTTTTTGGCATTCAGCTTGAGGTCATGTTTCAGGCACCAGTCATTTGTTTAGGTGAGACCCTCTTAGAGGACGTCCACATCACTTAGGGAATTGATAACGGCACCCAGCTTGCAGTCATCTGCAAACTTGGTCATCCATAGCCCATTGGTTTTGGCCTTCACCTCAGAGAAGTATATCCCAAATAATAGAGGCCCCAAGACCATACCCTGAGGTATGCCGCTCAGTATGGGTCTACTGCTTGAGGTAGCTTCCCCTATTTTGACCTGGTGGGTTCTATCAGTGGGCCAGTTTGCTACCCATCTGGTAACATATGGATTGATGCCTAGTTGAGAGAGTTTATCTGTTATGCCCGAGTGGGGAGTAGTGTCGAAGGCTTTGGCCAGGTCAAGGTAGGCTGTGTGCACCGTCTTCCCCTCGTCCATGATTTTGGTGACTGTCTCAAAGAAGTCAGTTAGATTTAACAGACATGACCTCCCCTTGACAAAGCCAAACTGTGTGGGGTCGAGTGTTTGGAGGTTGCCAATGCCCCTGTTAATGAGGTCCATGATAATCCATTCCATGGCCTTGCAAATTAGGCTAGTTAGGCTGATGGGGCTATAATTTCCTGGATCGGTGGACACTCCACCTTTGTATAAAGAGATGACAGTGGCTGTCCTCCACTTGGCTGGGACAAAGCCGGTACTCAGGCTTTGGTTGAATAGGGTGCCTAATGTTGCTGCAAGCTCTTGCCTGAGTTCATGTAGGATACAGCCTGGGATCAGGTCCCATGGAGGCTGTCTTTTTTGCGTTTGAGAGGGCAGTGATGACCTGTTCCCTAGAGAAAAGGGGAGAGGGGCAGGCACTGGGAATGTCCTGATTTACTGATGGAGGGAGGGGTGGAGTTTTCACTGAATCTGTCAGCCAGTAGGTTGGCTATATTTGTAGCATTTGTGTATGTAGTGTTCTTGACCACCAGTTCTGAACAGCTGGGTGCTTGCTTTGACATTGAGGACATATGTGAAGAATGCCTTATGATTGTCTCTAGTAGATTTGGCCAATTTAGACTCGAAGTTGTCTTTAGAGGATTTCACTAGTGCTCTTATTTGCTTGTTCATGCTAAGGGGAGATTGCTTTCAGTTGGACACCTGCTCCTTCTTGGTCTTGGACAGCAATTTTTTCCTTTTGTTGTATAGTTTATTTATTGCACATGTTCACCAGACAAGTTTACTCTTCCTTGCAGAGGCTGATTTTGTCCTGTCAGGTATTCCTGATTCCATGCATCTATGTAAGTGCTTGTATAGCACTTTGGTGTAGATTTGGACATTATTGCCAGTTCCTACAGAGAGGGAGGGGGCTGTGAATCTGTTTATACCATCCCTCAGGAGGTTGTAATCAGCTTTGGATAAATGTTTTTGTTTGACCCTAGCTGGGGGGGGCAGAGGAGATGCTGACTTCAAAAGTGACTGCTTTATGGTCGGATCCTACTAGGGAGGGTGATACTATAGGGGTTCTGCATACTTGTCCACCTAAAAGCAGGCAGCTCCTTCTTGGAATCTTTTTTTTGAGATGCTGACTTCAAAAGTGACTGCTTTATGGTCGGATCCTACTAGGGAGGGTGATACTATAGGGGTTCTGCATACTTGTCCACCTAAAAGCAGGCAGCTCCTTCTTGGAGTCTTTTTTTTTTTTTCGGAAAACTTAACACTTGCTCCATTTGAACCAACTCATCAGGCTTATTTGAGATTCTTAACATGGAAAACTGTGTTGCTGGTTGCTCTGACTTCTGGAAAGAAGAGTCTGTTGAGTTGCTCTTATGGTGGGTTAACCTTATCTCATTTTCCACAAAGATAAGATTTCTTTGAAAGAAGAAGAATAAATGTGTGTGTGTGTGTGTGTGTGTGTGTGTGTGTGTGTGTGTGTGTGTGTGTGTGTGTGTGTGTGTGTGTGTCCGTGTTATGGAAGACCAAAGATATGGGGTTGGACTGTTAATGTGACATTCCAACCCCATGTGCAAAAATGGGAAAAAGAGTTTGTGTTGGGTGAATGGATATGGTTTCCTTGTAAATGAAATCTTCATTGATTCACTAAAGTGACATAAAAGTTTATTTTGTGCCCAGCTATCCATTGCCCTCTCTTCTTCACAGAACCTAGTAATGAGAGAGAAAGGAATGTTCTTCATATTGATGATCTTTGCTGCAGTAGACTTAGCTACATGGCTTTTATCCTGCAAGGATAGAACAGCCAGCCACCTTCCAAATCTTCAGGGCACCTTCAACGCACCCAAAACTTAGTCAATTCGAGCTGAGCTGACTAAAAATACAGGTTTGCCCATCAAACCTTTTCTGTAGCAGAGAGTACTTCTCTGAGGCTTTTGAGGATCTACGGTCAGCTTGTGCTGTTCCTTTGCATTGCAGATAAGTTCCCTTAGGTAGAAAAACCTTACTTAAAAAAAAAAAGTTTGTTTGATAGCATTTTCTTGTTCAGGAAAGTTATTTTAAAGCTAGGAGCTTATGGTTTAACAGACTGTCATCAGACTGCTTTGTACATTTAAAATGGAGCACTATTTTTCCCTGTCAGTTTAAAAGTTGTTTAAAGTAATTAAAATACATTTTATCTGATGCTATCAATCTTCATCCATTCTTGACTGATGGGTCACGGTTCCGATCCTCAGAACCGATAATGGCCGTTATATAGCTCATGTCAGCCAAAAAACTCTCGAGCTAAAGGTCTACCTATAATGCCCGTGTACATTACCCCAGACCTTGTTTGCCACTTCTAGAAAGACACGTCAGCCAATTCGCTCTTGCAGCCAAGTGTAATTTTTGATTTACAACACATTTTTCTGCATTTATATAATCCTTAACTCTAAATATTGTTCTTTCTGATTTTCCAAACCTAGTCTACCCTTTTTTAGTGTAACTGCTTGCCCCTTTCTTTATACTTTTTGGTATTCTTGCCTACCATAGCTGGTAGTTTTCTTTCCATGTCTTTCCCTTTTTTATCTTTTACCGGCAGGTAATCTTGCCTACCATTGTTATTTAGGATCTTGATCGTACATTTACTTTTTCTGTCATATTTTTTTTCTTAAAATGGAAGGTAAATCTAAATTTACAACTACAGGATTTAAGCAGTGTCAGGTGTGTGGCATGAAAATGCTAAACTCTAACTGCCATGAAAAATGTGTGTATTGCTTAGGTGCTCTACACCTCAACCTTGAGGGTTCCATCTGCCAGGGCTTTAGTACTAGAACCCTGGTAGAACGTAAAAATAAACTCATTTTCAAATGGCTCCTAAAGGCACCATTTGAAGCCTTGTCCAAGGCCAACCTGTCTCCTCTGGCCTCTGGTTCAAAATTCAGTCGTTTGGTGCCAACATCTCCATCTGCACTGAACTAAAAAAGCGTAAAAGCCATTCTTCTGCATCTTCTACGGAACAGAGCCCCAAGGTTCCAAAGACATCACAAGGTACCGAGTCATCGGCACTGACCACTATCTCAGTGCTGTCTGTCCTTATTAAGGCTGCAGCACCGACAATGACACCAGCACCATCTATGACCTCAACACCAACTACATTGACACTGGTATCTTTAGTTACTATGCCAGTACCAGCATCTCTCATGGCACTGCAGCCTGTAACTTCTTCCATGGTACCAAAAACTGAAGCGTTATTTATTCCTAGGACAAGATATTCTCCCATGATCAACCCCTTTCTGGCTCAGCTTCCAAGCCCCTATTTAGAGAGTCCTGATTCCCCCCTCCAGATTGTCCATTCGCTTGGTTGGTGGACTAGCTTCTGACAGCTAGGGGATCTTCCTCCTTAGCCTCCTCTCCCTTCTGGAGCGGGAGAATTTTTCCCTGCCCAACTACATTTATTCCTCATTTGACTGCCTCAGAGGCTTTAGAGCTGTCACCTCCAACCACATAAGCTCCAGTTGTCTCAGCACCGACAACTCTTTTGTCTTTGGTTCTCAGCACGGCTCTGACTCCCTCAGTGCCATCAGAACTGATGTGTTCTCGGGATTGATCTTCCGCTATCAGGTCCCTTCTCAGGGGGGCCTGCTTTCCAAGCCATGGAGAGAGCCTTAACCACAGCTACTTCTCAGGTGGCTGTGGTGTTACCGGACTCTCATCCCTTGATCCCTGCCTTTCCAGAGCTTCTGCCTACCTTAGTGTATAGACAGAGAGCTCCAAGGCCACAAGAATTATGTCCAAAGACCACCTTTCTTCCAAGTCCTTTTCAGACATTCCCACTGAGGAGTCCCCTTGGAAGAGACTGTGTAAGAAGAAACACCTAGACTCCCCTGAAGAGTCTGTCACTGAAGACATGAATTTTAATGAGGGGGAGGGTTCCCCCCAATAAATGTCTCCTTTGGAGACATCCTAGAAGTCCTCAGAGGGGTAACTGGAAATCCAAAGACCCTTCTTCTGAGGAATCTGTATACTTTCAGGCCTTTGGAGCTCAACCATCTACTTCCTAAGTAACTCCTCCCACTGACTGTCTTAATAAGTTGATCGTTCAGCAGGCTTGGAGGGCTCTTGATTCGATAGAACCAATTCCCCAGAGGCCAGATAAAATACTCTCTGCTTCCGAGGATCATCAGTACTGGGCAAAAGGATTAGCAGTATATGCCATGATGGTGGCAGCTGCTACTAAAAAGGAACTAGCTGAGGAAAGTTCCACTGTTCATCCCCCTAACCAAGAGTCCAGGGCAATGGGCAGATTTAGGAAGTGTGTCTATGCTTCATCGACCTTTACTGTTCTGTTGCTGAACTTTATGGCACACTTTATTAGGCTCTAAAGGGATCTGATCAAAAGGAGCTTTTGGATACCTTGATGGGAGCTGTGGCTGAGGGGGTCCAGGAAAAAGTGGCCTCCCAACTAGCTACCCTGAATTTGTCCATGCTGCTTATTGCACATGCAGCCAAAGGGGAGACCGGGTCAGCCAGATCAGGTGTTGCTATTCGATGAAATGCTTGGATCCACCTTTGTGAGTTTGTGGAGTCATTCAAGTCTTCCTTTGTCAATGGCTCCTTTTGACAAATCATCTATGTTCGGCCCCAAGGTTAAGGAAACTCTATCAAGGTTTGAGAAAGATGGAAAGACTCTGTTTGCTGGGCCATACATTTTTCTGCTCCTCAATGAGCCTATTCCAGGAATCAGAGGAGCGGGAAGATGTCGTTCAAAAAGTCCCAGAAGCTTTTCCTTGACACACGTGGTACAGACTCTCCTAGGAGCAGAAGGGGGAGTTCAAATGGAAGATGGCATCCTACAGGCAGAGGTGGCCCACAGAACCAGGCATCCAGGGAGTCTTTCTCTGGCCAAACCCTATCATTGCTCCTGAACAGTGGCCCGATTGCTTACCTCTGGAAGCAGTCGGAAGAAGACTTTCTTTGCACCCTTCAGCCTGGCGACTTATAACGACAGAAACCTGGGTGCTAAGAATAATTTCCAGAGGTTATTTTATCTCCTTTTCCCTTTACCCAGAAATTGATTAAGGCTCCCTGAAGTGCCATCCAATCAGAGGGACCAAGTAGCCTTAGAAGTGCAAAAGTTGCTAGAAAAAAAAGAGTCATCCAAGAGGTCCCACCAGAACAAAGAGGATCCGTATTTTACTCGAGACTCTTTTTAGTGCCAAAAAAGACGGGACTGGAGACCAATTTTGGATCTCAGCATTTTGAACAATTTTGTTCAACAGTCCAAATTCCGGATGGTCATGGCTCAGTCAGTACTTCCCTTTCTAGAAGAAAATTATTGGATTATAGACCTTCAGGACGCATATTACCACATAAAAGTGGACAAATGCTCAAGAAAGGTCCCTCCGCTTCCGGCTAGGAGCCAGTCATCATCAGTTCAGGGTGCTGCCCTTTGGTCTCACCACAGACCCCAGAGTGTTAACCAAATGTATGGCAGCAGTAGCAGCTCACTTGAGACTGCACAGATTCCGGGAGTTTCCATATGTAGAAGACTGGCTCTGCACCCACTAGACATCTAGCGCTACAGGGGATAGAGCTCACCCTACATTTGTTCTTGAATCTAGGCATAACGGTCAGTCAAAGTCCCAACTGATTCTTTCTCAGGATGTGGAGTTTATTGGAGCTCATCTAAACACACACTCTTGCATAGCATCCCTGAAGCCTTAGGGTCCATGGCAGCGACAATAACTCTGATCCCTTTAGTGAGTTATCACATGAGATTACTCCAATGGTTGGTAGTGAATCAGTGGTCCATTCTCACTCAATGAACCATCCAATATTTATCACCAGTCACTGAAAAAAGGACCTATGCTAGTATATGGAATCAGAGCAACTTTTTCTTGGTTGCCTCTTTGTCCCTTCACAACCCAAAGCCATAGTGACCGTGGATGCTTCCCAGATGGGGTGAGGGTAATTTCCTGGGACAGACAGTCCAAGGTTCCAAGGTATTTGGTCCACGATTGAGGCCAATCTGCATATCAGTGTTCTGGAGTTGAGGGCAGTGCTTCTGGCTTTGCAAGCATTTCATTCCATCCTCCCTCAAGGAATAATTGCAATTCAGTCAAACAACATGTCCGTAGTCAGCAAGCAAAGGAGAACCAGATCCTACCCTTGTATTGAAAAGTCCTACAAGTGTGGCAATGGGCTATAGCTTCCATCTGCTTTCTGATAGCAACGCACATCCTGGGGAGTTCAAACGTAATAGCGGACAAACTGAGCAACTGCATTCTTTCACCTAACGAGTGGTCTCTTAATCCCATGATAGTAAAGAAAAGTTTTCATCGCCAGGGCCAGCCTTGCTGCAGTTGGGTCTATATTAGAACATCGAAGTTTCAGAACTTTGAATGTTCTAATATCGACCCCTATTCAGCAAAAGCTGAAAACATCGAACATACAGAACTGTTCCAAAATACACACACAACACAAGCACACCAAACAGACAGCAATCCACACATATACACCTAAATTCTTGCATCTAACCCTACACTAAACTGTGCATACACCACTATCTACCCACTTACCTTAACCCAAACCCAAACCCTAAGGTCCGTCACTATCGCACACACACCTCACCCGCTCCCTAACCCTAACTCACCTACCCCGCCCTAACCCTCCTGTCCACACATTCGCACACTTACCTGACCCACACCCTAACCCTCACGTCCACACAATCACACACTTACCTGAATCCGACCCGTAACTTTCCACCACAGTGCTGAAAATAGTGAAGCAACAGGAACGGACAACCAAATTCTTTCCCTAGGAAAGAATTCAGTTTTCTGTCACTTCGCTATTTTCAGCTTACGCTGAATAGGGATCAATATTAGAACATTCGAAGTTCTGAAACTTCAGTGTTCTAATATAGACCCCTGCAGTCTTTTGCCTCACCCCAAAACAAGTGCAGAAGCTACTTTGCCCTAATCCCCCCTCAGGGGGAATCCCTGAGAGATGCTATTCTCCTCAGTTGGCCCCTGGGTCTTCTCTGTGCCTTTCCCCCTTTCCTGCTGATCCCACTCTTTCTATAGAAAGCAGACAGGTTGAGAAGTCAAGTAATTCTCAGTACACCTTACTGGCCTTGACAAGTATGGTTTCCCTTCCTATGGCATCATCTAGTTCACTGTCCATGGATTCTTGACCATGTTCCAGACCTACTGTCTCACCCATAGGGACTGGTACATCCCAGTCTTCAATGCCTCAAGCTGACTGCTTGGTTCTTCCAGTTCCACTAGTTGCCAGACATGATGCTATATCATCCCCAGTAAGAAAAATATTGCTAGCATCACATAAACTATCCACCAGGAAACTCTACCTCAGTAAGTGGAATAGGTTTTCAATATGGGCCTGTGATAATAATGGTCTCAACCCATTCTCAGCACCAGTATTGAAAGTGCTAGAATTTCTGGCAAGCCTTCTTACAAAAGGAGCTTCCGTGTCTACTATTAGTCATTCTACCTGCCATCTCTAACTTTCGTAATGGCTTTGGAGACTTAGCCTTAATGTTGCATAGACTGTAAAGTCTTCCTTAAGGGAACCATTCGATTAAAGCCTCCCTTTAGTGACTCTATCCCCATGGGACTTACTATTTTTTACAATCACTGGTACTTTCACCCTTTGAACCAGCAGCTTCTTGTGACTTGAAGTTTCTCTTTTGGAAGACACTTCCCCTTATTGCTCTGAACTCTGTAAGATGAGTATCTGAATTGCAACCTTATGTTCAAAGCCCCCTTACTTAATTTTCCATAAGGGTAGAGTTACACTCAGAACCAATCCATCTTTCCTTCCAAAGGTGGTTTTGGATACCAAAATCGATCTGACTATAGATCTTCCCATCTTTTTTCCAAATTGTACCTGTAAGGGAGAATACTGCCTACACCTTTAGACACACACAGATAGTTAAGTTTTTATCTCAACAGAACTAAAGAATTCAGGAAATCAGAACAGTTTTTTATTTCTTTTGCTGACACAACTTTAGAAAAATATGTTTCTAAACTTACCTTGTCAAGATGGCTTAGAGATTGTATTACTCTCATTTATGACAAAAGCAGTCTAAACTAACATGGCCAGTGAAGGCTCTTTCTACCAGATCGATGTCCACTTCAGCTGTTTTCCATTCAAGAGCTTCCTTGGATGAGATACGTGCAGAAGCCGCATGGGCTAGTCCCCATGCCTTCATCACTCATTACAAATTGGATTTGGTCTCCAGGGGGAGAGCCGCCTTTGGTTCTATGGTTCTCAGGAATATTCTTCCATAGGGCCACCCAGGATCTAAAGTAGCTGGGGACTCTGTCCCATCAATCAAGAATGGATGAAGACTGACAACATCAGGTAAAGAAGTTATATCTTACCATAACGTTCCATCTGTGTAGTCGATCTTCATCTGTTCTTGATATACCCCCTCCTGGGATTCCTGATGGAGCAATCTTTGTCCATCTTTGTCCTGGGTTTTTTAATTAGGATGTTCCTTGGACATGGCTTCTTCATAGAGATTAAGTTCCTTTCTTCATGTATATATGCATATTTACTTCTATAAGATTGCAAACTCGATCTGAGGTAATGAACACAGGGGCATTATGGGTAGACCTTTAGCTTGAGAGTTTTTTGGCTGGTGCGAGCTATGTAACGGCTGTATTGGTTCCAAGGATCGGAACTGTAACCCATCAGTCAAGAACAGATGAAGATCGACAACACAGATGGAATATTATGGTAAGACATAACTTCCTTTTATCTTTAGAAAAATTATGTGTATTTTACATTTGGGGACCCACAAAGTGTTTAAAGTGCTTTTTACTGCTTTTTTCTGTAAAAAAGTGACAGTTAAAGAATGTAAATTTTTACTGACTTTTGCTGCTTATTTTTGTATATGTGTATTTTACATTTGGGGACCCACAAAGTGTTTAAAGTGCTTTTTACTGCTTTTTTCTGTAAAAAAGTGACAGTTAAAGAATGTAAATTTTTACTGACTTTTGCTGCTTATTTTCCCTGGGGAAAGAGGTACTATTTTGCCTTCAGCATGTAACAAACTGTCAGTCCCACTGTTGGTCCTACAGTCAGTCCTTCTGCCAGCCACAAAAAGAAAAAAATTAAGCAAACAACCTTTACCACCACAACAGGCTACAGATTTGTCTCAGCCGCAAATGAATGACTCTGCTGTAACCATTAGTTGTACCTTAGACCACTCATCTTTTATCCAGTATCCCTCTGGTGTAGCAGCTACAGCCACTGTGGACTGGAGGTTAACCACATACAATGTGGCTGCTGAGATACCCTCTATGGGCAAGGGAGGGCCACTGTTGTTGGTCCCAGAAGAGGGAACGAGAAAGGCTTCCCTGCTTAGTCAGAATGTTGAACCCATCCTTGGGGAAGCTGCTGCTGCCGTTAATAACACTGCTCGCCCCGTTTTTCATGTAAAAAAAAAACACAAAACTAAATGTATATCTACTCTTTATAGCATTTCCTTGGACATGAGTAATTTACTGGGTCTGGCTCAGGGTTTAATTCAGGGTACCCATTTTCCTGAAGAGATTTAAAATTCTTAATCTGGGCAGGAAGATGAAGGGACAGATCCAGGGTTTCTTCTCAGATTTCTGATTCAGACTCCGATGTGAACTCAGTTTCTGATTCTCCCTATGGGTGTTCTCTCTCTTTGAGACTATTTCTAGAGTAGTCCAGTGTTTTCAGTGGGAGAGCACAGAGGTTTCCCAGTCACTCAGAAATTACTATGAGCTATTACATATGAAATTTTCAGAACCTTTACTTCATCCTCAGTTTCTTTCACCTTTAGAGGATATATGTTTTACTTCTTTAGGCTTTCCTGGTAATCAGCCAGGTGCCCCTAAATAGGCAAATAGGATGTATAAAGTTCCTGAATTTTTTAAGTTTATATACACTGTTCCCAAACCTGTACCATCAGTTGTAACTTTAGCTAATCTCACTGCTGATAATCATTTAGTTAATTTGAGTCCTACTCTTTCTGATAAGAATGGGAAGATAAAGTATGGGAAAAAAGTGTAGGCTTCTGAACCTTTGATTTTCAGAATTTTTAAATGGTGGGCTCATATGTAAAGGTAGTTCTGAATAATTGTGAATATATGAGGAATGTCTTGTCTGAAGTTTCTTTCTGTGAGGAAAAATCTGCTTTAAATAATATAGCTTCTTCTGCTGTACAGGTCCATACTTGTTTTTTTGCAGTGCCTATATGATTAAGTTTATATTTCTCCAAGGGCTTTAGCCAACTGGTGCTGTGTTGAGGAAGTTTGCAGGCCTGTGTTTTCTGAACCACCGGTGATGTTAAAAATGAGATTTTAAATTCTCCTTTGGATAGGGATTTAGTTTTTGGCCCCTCTGCTGCAGAGGTGATCAAAACGTGAGGTGAGAGGGGTAAGTTGATAAAGGGAATTTCTTAAGATTTTCAGCCCTCCTTTTCCAAAATTTTTTAAGGGATTCTCCAATCTTTAATCCAGTTTTGGCAAAAAACAAAATAGACCTTGTTGTGGTAAGAAAAAATAGAGCCACTGCTCCACACCAATAGCAAATGAAAGAACTTAACTTTTAATAAACATTTTTGTTTGCTGTTGGTGTCGATCCATGGCTCTGTTTCTTACACCAACAAGATGGATTGTATTACTGGTTTGTGTATCCTTGTGCTGGATTTGGTTTCTTAAAAAACAAAATAGAATTGCAACAAAATGCTAGTAAACATGTATTTAAGAAGAGATGGCAGCAAGGTTCCAAAAAAAATTTAGGGATCCCCAAAAAAATCATGGACAGTTCAACAAGTCAGGATAACTATTTAAGGGACTCTGTTCCTCCCCCTTCCCACCCTGGCAGTCCCTTTTCCCCTTCTAAAAAATGTGAATCTCTACTTTTCTCTTTGGCAACAGATAGTATCATATAAATAGGTTCTGAAAATGGCAGTGGGAGTAAATTCCTCCTTTCCAGGGGGTAATCCCTCATCCACCAGACCAGACCCTTTTATTTCCATATGTCCTTCATCACATCCTATCCCAGGGAGTGATAGAACCAGTTCATCCTTCCCAAGTGGGAAATGTTTTTTTTTTTTTTTTTTTATTTTTTTATTCAGGGATGCTTTTTAGTGCCAAAGAAGAAAGTGCTTAGAAAACATTTCTGGATCTTTTTTTCCTAAACATGTTTATGATAGTGCCCAAGTTCAAAACACTGTCACTTCACAAACTGTTAAGTCTTTTTCCTCATTTAAGTTTCATAGTAACTAGATTTAAAAGATGCTTACCTGCCTTTTCATCCAGACTTCAGACATTTCGTAAAGTTCTGTTTGTCTGGATCACATTATCAATTTTCTGCCTTACCCTTTGGACTATGCATTGCACCAAGGGTCTTCACATTGCAGGCTGCAGGGTATCCATGTTTGTCCATACTCAGGCAACTTCCTTATCTTTAGAATCTTTTTCAAAGTGTCAGGAGTCTCTCACTTGGGTGAAAGATCTCTTATGTCATTAACACCTTATATGGTGCGGAATTTCACACGTCTAGTAGCCTACACATATCTCAAATTCCAGGCTAGTTTCTAAAAAAAATAAACTTAAAAAACGTAATATAAATAAATGTAAGCATTTTGTGAGCAATAAAAAATACTAAACTTATACAAATAGCAATATTATCAGTAAGGCATATTCTTTGCAGTGATAATAGTCAGGACATTCATAGTCTTTCCATGCATATTATAATATATTATATTGCAGACAACCCCAAAAGTATATTTTTGTTACATTTTCACAAACAAATGGTCATATCTTGGCAACTATGCTACCTAGATCTATATTGTTAGGATATTTCTGTTAACCAGACATAAATTTTCACATTTGATATTATAGTATAGGCAAAGAGAATGGAATAGGTGGATCCTAAGTGAAAAATCAACACTGGTAGAGTTTTTAGTAGAATCTAGAACATAGGTTCATAGGCAAGTACTAGGCTATCTGCCCATGGGCATTTATAAGCCTAGCCACAGAGTGATGACTTTCGCCTCCCCATTAGATTAGTAACCTGGGCCTCTGTCAACAGGGCTCCTGAAGTGATCCCAGGGTAGAACTTACGATTACCCATCCACTCATCAAGATTTCTCTTGAAAAGGGTCAGAGAGGAGCTCTGTCGAATATGGATTGGGATTCTATTCCAGAGTGCGGGGAGTCGGTGGGACAGGAATCTATCCCTCCTGCATGTCCTGTTTATAGTTGTACATAGGTTCAAGTCGCTAGAACGAGTGATTTTGAGGGATCTTGTTTTCTTGAGGTGAAGCATGTCCATTAGTTCAGGATTTGATATGGCCCTATAGGTCAGACATAGATCACCTCTGAGAAGACGGTAAGTGACTGAGAAGAGCTGGAGCTTTTTTAGTCGTGCTTCATAGGGTAATTGTTTAAGGCCCTTAATCCTCTTAGTGAGGTACATCTGTGGTCTTTCTAGTTGTTGCAGGTGTCTAGTGAGGTACATCCCAAATGGGTCATTGTACTCTATTATGGGCCTAATGAGTGAGGAGTAAAGGGGCACAATCACCCCCTTGGATCTGGATGAGAAACCCTTTGTGATCAGGTGTGCCACATAGAAGGATTTCCTGATCGTTTTGGCAGAAGCTGCTTTTAAAAAAGGAATGGTAAGTGGTGAGTGCTTACAGGCTACTCAGAGCTGTTTGATATTTCAACTGTTTTATCCCAATCTGCTGAAACTGCGAAGTGATATACTGTCATATTGCCTTACAGCTGATATTAGAATTTGAACTGTTACTGTGGTACTGCATTTCTAGCTGCCTCTGCCTCTCTCTACTTCCTGCATACCTAAATGTATGGTTTAATTTCTCCTGACTTTTTCTCCCTCCCTTCTTTTTTTTCCCACAGAAAGCCTTCCTAAAGAGGCTTTTCCCTGCTGCTCAGCTCCCCTAGAGACACGGAAACTCCAATGTCATCTGCCAGGCTTCAGTTCTGCTCTCTTCTGTGGCCATTCAATTTCAGTACCTATATGTGTCACAATTAGTACACTACTTGCTTTTTATCCCTGCCATTGCTCTCCCGCACTCCAGTGACAAGCACAGGTGTACTGGGCTATACTTTCCCTACTCATTCTATCATTTCTCCCCCAGACCCATACTCATATTTTGGTCTGAAATAATAACATCTGAAGTAGGCAGACTTCATTTGTCTGCAACCTGTGGGTATCGGATCCGACCTCGGATCCGAGCCGGCATTTCAAAAGCTTAGGATCCGAGCTCCTAGCTCCTCCCTCTACCCATAATCCCCTGCCAAGCCCTAACTGACCTCAGATTTCGTTTGCCGCGTTTCAAGTAGCAACGGATTCCTCAAGCTCCTGGCAGCAAATTGTGTTCAGATAAGTTTTGACAGGAAAACTTTAAAGTTTTACTCTGTTTTTAGTTGTGTGTGTGTTTTAGGCTTTCCTCTCTTTACCTTAAAACTTTTCTTCGGGTTTTGCGTAGTTTTGTGTGAGTTTTTCAGTTTTTTTGTGTGTTAGGCCTATAGGGTGTACCATGGCAGAAGCCCCTAAGGCAGTTTTCTCAAAATGTACCGAGTGTGGCCACAAGCTGTCCCCAGCTGATGGCCACACTGCGTTAAATGCTTGGGGGTTGAACACCTGTCATCTGGTTGTACCATATGCGCAGGGTTCAACCCCCGAGCTTTAAGGGAGCGGAGGTCGAAGTTAGTACTGGCGGGACTTCTCCCTCCAGATGTGGCTTTGGCCTCTGCCCCTGTTAGCCAGCAACCTACCACGGGCGCTACGGTCTCCCTTTCCCCGGCAGGGACTCAACCTCCCACCAAAAAGCCGGAGGATAGGGAGATCATTAGAGAGAAGGAGAGACAGAAGGAGAGACATAAGGAAAGGCACCACAAACGGCGGGCCGAGACCTCAAGCTCGGCCCCTCCGTCTAAGCGGGCCTCTCTTGTGTCTTCTAAATCTCCTCCTCCTCGGCTCCATTCCCCTCGGTTCTCTTCCGGACCCGAGGAGGAGGAGACTAGCCCTTCGGTGAGGTCCCCGAGGCGGTTCTCTAGGTCCGCTTCGGTGGCCTCATCTAGATCCACTTTCTCAATGTCAGAAGCAGATATGGACCGGATGATGAGGCGTTTCATCCAGGCCCAGATGCAAATGGGAGTGCTCTTAGCCCCCCCCAACCGGGAGGGGCTTCGACCCCATTTTTCACCCCCTTGGCTCCTTCTCCAACCCATCTCCCGGGTTCGGAGCTGTCGGAGCCGGGCAGAGTTGGATCTGGGGGTGGTTCGGATCTGATTGGTCGGTGCACCTCGGATCCGATCCATCCCTTGAGTGCTTTGGGTACTTGGACCCGACCTCTCAGAGCCGAGGGCCTAGCCTCGGATCCGAGGGAGCTGGTTTGTCTTCAACTCCGTCTAGGTCGGAGCGCATCGGTCTCTCGGATCCGACGGTCTTGGCTCTGATCCGTGCGTCGGATCCGAGTGGGGGTCGGCTCTCGGGGCTTAGAGAGGCCGGCTCTCCCTCGGATTTCGACGTAGTGGAAAGGGCACTGTTGAGGACTACCGGACCCCCGGTCCCTGCCGCGGCTCCACCCCGCACTCCCTTGCAGCTGGGCCAGGCTCCTATCAGCCGGTCCCAGGGACAGCCCACCTCGATGTCCCAAGTAGTTCCTTTGAAACATCTGGCTGCTGAAGAGGCCTCCTCGGACACTCCCCCCGAGGAAGTGCCTCGGAAGCGTAAGTGTAAAAGGAGACACGTGGACTCCCCTGAGTCCATTACCGAAGACACAGACTTGGATGAAGGGGAGGGCTCCCCAAGGTCACCCCCGGAGGACGTCTCCTTTGGAGACATTATGGAGATGCTTAGAATCAGGGGGGGGTGGTCTGCCCCCAAGGCCTCCTCAGACGAGTCTGTGTTCTTGGAGGCATTCGAGGCGGGCCCATCTACCTCTTGGGTGTCCCCTCCTGCCGATCCTCTGGTAGACCTTATTTCCACCAGAGCATGGAAGGAACCGGACACCGTTGAGCCTGTCCCCAAGCGTCCGGATCGAATCCTGAGCCCACTGGCGGACTGCACTCATTGGAGCAAGGGCCCCCCAGTAGATGCTATGATTATGGCCGCAGCCACAAAGAGGGAATTAGCCCAGGAAAGTCCCTCTATGCATCCTCCGAGCAAAGAGTCCCGCTCGATGGATCGCATTGGGAAGCAAGCTTTTAGTTCAGCAACCTTCTCTTTGAGAGCGCTGAACTACATGGCACATGTCATCAGGATGCAGCGGGACCTGATTAAAGAGTACGCGGCATCTCCCCCAGAGTCCATGTCGGCGGAGGACAAGCACGTGTACTCCACCCGTATGGCCACTCTCAGATCAGTTTCTAATACTTCTATGCGGCTACTTTCTCACGCAACTGAGGGAGCTGCTAGAGCTAGTGGAGCAGGCCTCATCATGAGGCGTCAGGCCTGGCTCCGCCACTGTGACTTTGCAGAGCCCTTCAAAGCGACCTTCGCGAATGCCCCCTTTGATGGTTCTGCCCTATTTGGCAAAACTGTTCGCAAAACTTTAGTCCAGAGCGAGAAGGACGGGAAGACGCTGTCTGCCGTCGGAGTCCGCTTCTCAGCTCCCCAGAGATCCTTCTCGAAGAACCAAAAGGGACAGAAGAAGATGTGGTTCCGGAAGTCGCAGCAATCCCAACCTGTTCCGGACAACCAGTCCTTCCGTGGCAGAGGAGGACAGGGAGGTCGCCGTCCTAGAGGCAGAGGGGCTCCTAGGAACTTTGGGTCCAGTGAACCCTTCTCTGACAGACCCACGCAACAGCCCTGAAGGGTTGCCTGGCTGTCCATCTCTGGAGGCAGTCGGGGGGGCATTTTTCGAGGCACCTGACATCTTGGGAGTCAATCACGTCAGACCGTTGGGTGCTTCGTGTGATATCCAGAGGTTATGCCATTCCACTGAGCAAAATCCCTAGATCCCGAAGCCTCCCCGATGTACCACCCGACCAAAGGGAGGCAGCAGCTATCGAAATCGAACAGCTGTTAGAAAAAAGAGCCATCCAGCGCGTCCCCCGAGATCAGACCGGATCAGGGTTTTACTCCAGGTTCTTCTTGGTGCCAAAGAAAACGGGGGACTTAAGACTGATCTTAGACCTTTCCCTGCTGAACCTGTCTGTAACCAAGCAAAAGTTCCGGATGGTCACTCTACAATCTATACTCCCCCTTTTGCGGGAGAACGATTGGATGTGCTCTGTCGACCTCAAGGACGTGCACTACCACATTCGGATGGACAGACGGTCCAGGAGGTTCCTTCGCTTCCGGCTGGGAGCCAGCCACTACCAGTTCAGGGTCCTTCCCTTTGGTCTCACCTCTGCCCCCAGGGTGTTCACCAAGGTACTAGCAGTGGTAGTGGCCCACCTGAGACTCCAGGGAATACAGGTCTTTCCGTACCTGGACGACTGGCTCCTCACGGCATCATCAAGGCATCTACTGTGCTCAGCCAGAGACTACTTCCTCCTTATAGCCCCGAGGCTGGGCATCACCATAAACATGGAAAAATCTTTACTGCATCCCACACAACTTATAGATTTCATAGGAGGAAGGTGGGACACAAGATCAATGCGGGCCTTCCTCACTCCAGATCGACTGTCCAGCCTGAGGTGTCATATCACAGCAGTCCTGCAACCGTTTCCGACGGCGGCTTCGGTCCTGAGGGCCCTGGGTTCAATGGCAGCAGCTATTCCACTTCTTCTCCATGCTCGCTTACACATGCGGGTTCTTAAATGGACCCTACAGGTCCAGTGGTCTCCGCTGTACTCTTCTCTCAACAGCCCGATAGCTATCAGCAAGGCATGCAGGGACTCCCTGTTTTGGTGGCTCCAGTCACCGGAGCTCCTAGCAGGGAGACCCTTTTGTGCAACATTCCCCCTAGCCACGGTGACCACGGACGCTTCTCGCCTCGGGTGGGGGGGGGGGAATGCGGGCAAGATTGTCCAAGGCACGTGGGACAGTTCAGAGACCTCATTGCATATAAATGTCCTGGAGATGAGGGCGGTGCTCTTAGCCTTGCAAGCACTTCACAGCCTTCTCCCTGCAGGGACTATTGCGATCCAGACGGACAACATGTCGGTAGTCTGGTACATCAACAAGCAGGGGGGAACCAGGTCCTATCCCCTTTGTCGAGAGGCCATGAGAGTCTGGGAATGGGCAATCTCCACCAAACGCTTTCTTGTAGCAACGCACATTCTGGGAAGGTCCAACGTCCTTGCGGACAAGCTCAGTCGCACCATTCTTTCTCCTCACGAATGGTCTCTCAATCCTCTGGTAGCGAAGAAGATTTTTGCCGCCTGGGGCAACCCTGTTGCGATCTTTTTGCTTCTCACACAAACGCCAAATGCGACAGTTTCTTCGCTCTGCTTCCCCCACCTGGGGAATCCCCGAGAGACGCACTGGTGCATGCTTGGCCTCCCGGTCTCCTTTATGCTTATCCTCCACTACCTCTAATGCAGAGGCTCTTGCAGAAAGCCAACAGTTTGGGGAGCAGAATGATTCTCATTGCCCCGTTCTGGCCTCGTCAGCCTTGGTTCCCTTATGTATGGTCTCACAAAGTGAATCCGCCCTGGATTCTAGATCCGATCCCGGATCTCATTTCCCATCCTCAAGGACTCCCGATTCCGAATCTACACACCTTGAGATTGGCAGCCTGGCTGCTCCAGTTCCATCCTTGATTAGGACTCCCGGTATCTCGTCACCAGTCAAGGCCATTTTAGTGGCGGCTCATAAACCTTCCACTAGGAAGGTTTACCGGAGCAAATGGAAAAGGTTTTCTATTTGGGCGACTCAGAACAATATTGATCCTTTTTCTGCACCAATGTCTGCGGTACTGGACTTCTTAACAGACCTCTTTCATCAGGGGGCCAGTTCTTCCACTGTAAAGGTACAAATGGCAGCGATTTCCCATTATCATGTGGGTCATGAGTCAGCTCCCCTCATGACTGCAAAACTTTGCAAGACCTTTCTTAAAGGAGTTTTTCTGTTGAGGCCCCCGGTCAAAGAAGCTGTGCCACCTTGGGACCTATCTTTAGTCCTACAGGCCCTTACTGCTCCTCCCTTTGAGCCTGCAGCTTCTGTAGATCTAAAGTACCTTTCCTGGAAGACTGCCTTCTTGGTAGCCATCACCTCAGCCAGAAGAGTGTCGGAACTCCAGGCTCTATGCGTCAAACCGCCTTACCTCTCCTTTTTTCCCGATAGGGTGTTCCTCAGGACCAATCCTTCTTTTCTTCCAAAAGTTTCTACAGAATCTAATATTAACCAATCAATCAACTTACCTGTTTTTTTTTCCCCAACTATAAAAACAAAGGAGAATATAAGCTGCATTCTTTAGATGTTCACAGACAATTGCGCTTCTACATTCACAGAACGGCTGGTCATAGACAATCAGATCAACTGTTCGTCTCCTTTGCTAAATTTGCTATGGGTAAAGCAGTCTCCAAAGTCACACTGTCGAGATGGATTGCTAATTGTATTTTGCAGGCTTATGACACTTCAGGTAGGCCTGCTCCTCAGAGGATTACAGCTCACTCTACTAGGGCAGTTTCCACTTCAGCCGCTTTTAAGTCCCTAGTGCCATTGGATGATATCTGTGCAGCAGCCACTTGGGCCTCGTCTCATACCTTCATTTCTCATTATAAGGTGGATGTTGTTTCCAGGGGGTGAGCATCCTTTGGCTCTGAGGTGCTCCGGAACATCCTTCCATGACGGCCGCCCAAGATTTAGGTAGCTGGGGACTCTGTCCCACAGGTTGCAGACAAATGAAGTCTGCCTACTTCAGATTTAGAAGTTATGTACTCACCATAATGTTCCATCTGAGTAGGTGACTTCATTTGGATGCAACCATCCCCCCCCTCCATCCCCCTGACCTATATAGAGTAAGAGTTTATTCCTGTGTTCAGGTATTTTTATACTAGTATTCACTAGGTAAACTCAATCTGAGGTCAGTTAGGGCTTGGCAGGGGATTATGGGTAGAGGGAGGAGCTAGGAGCTCGGATCCTAAGCTTTTGAAATGCCGGCTCGGATCCGATACCCACAAGTTGCATCCAAATGAAGTCACCTACTCAGATGGAACGTTATGGTGAGTACATAACTTCTAATTTCAATCAGCACTTAACAGCCGTTATCTCCCCTTATCCTGCATACAGCTTTCCGGGCAGCAAAAACAGTTAAATGCTTGCTTACCCATATGATTGCTTTTACTGATTGGTTTTTGAGAGTTTCTTCCCTTGCAACCTTGATGAGCACCTAAAATTTGACAATCATATTCTTCAAAACATAAACAAAACCCTCCAAAAACTTGGTATGCTATACAGGAACAATTGCTTCCTAACACCCCATACTATACTCTTCCCTCCACTTACCTCCTTCCCTCCCTAATGCACAACACTCCCCTACTAATCAATCTATTTGCATCCCTCACTTCCAAACTAGAAAACTGTTTTAACAAAATTTCCAAATTCACCACTAACACCAAACACTCCGCCCCATTACTGCCTTGCCCTTCACTCTCTAAACTGGCTAGAACTCCCAAACTATCTGGACTGCCTCCAACTCATCAAAGCTCACAAACTACTCTTCAACCCCACAAAATGCGCAGCCCTCTCAAACATCCTTCTCCCCTATGTTCCAAATAGAACTCTTAGATCTGCACAACAAAACTTAATTACTGATCTGAAGTAGTTTACTTCATTTGGTCTTCAACCTGTGGGTTTCAGATCCACATCAGATCTGACACAGCCGCATTTTCCAGCTATGGATCTGAGCTCCAAGCTCCTCCCCTTACCCATAATGCCCCCCATCTCCCTTCAGATCTCGTTTCCCGCCAGCATTGGTACAAGCATGGTTCCGAGCTCCAGTATAGTGGCTATTGTAAGTGTGGTAAAACTTGTTTTTTTTCTGTCCTATTCTCTACCTTTTATCTTTCATTCCTCCTCTGCGTTAGACAAAAAAAAAGTTCTCTTCTTCCTACTTTAACTTTCTTAGCGTGTGTGCGCGTGTGTGTGTGTGTGTGTGTGTGTGTGTGTGTGTGTGTGTGTGTGTGGTACAGGGATGTCAGAAGCTCCTTAAACAGGCTTCAGAAAATGCACAGAGTGTGGCCATCAGCTATCCCAAGCGGATGACTACACTTTGTGCATGGAATGCCTGGGTGCAGACCATCTCAAGTCTGTCCTGTTTGCACTGGATTCAACCCCAGAGCACTTAAGGATAGGTGGGACAAGCTCATCCTAAAAAGTCTGCTTCCCTCTTCAGGAATGGCTGTTCCTTCTTCCCCCACTGAGGGAGCAGCGGCTGCTGCATTTTTTTCTCCTTCCCTGGCCTCTGGGACTCGCACTCCCACCAAGACGTCCAGAGAAGGGGACTAGTCAAAGAAAGACTGTTCTCGCAAGCAGTCCCCTGACCATTCATTGTAGGCGGGTCCACCACTCAAAGCTAGGCCTCCTACTAGGCCTGGGTCTCCTTGGCTGCACTCACCCAGATTTTCCCCCGAGCCCAACAAAACCCATAGCCGGTCCCCTGCTAGATCCTCTCCCGTCCGGCTTTCCCGACCAGTTTTGGTGGCGTCATCCCGCTCCACCCGAAGTCTCAGCGAAGTAGAGATGGGCAAGATGATGCGGAGGTTTATCCTGCACACAGATCCAGATGGGGGTGTTGCCGGTGCTCTCTTCCTCCAGATGGGGCTCCTTGCCCTGTTTTTCTACCAATAACTCCTTCTCCATTCCATCCTGTGGTTTCAGAGTTGTTGGATCCGAGGACCCTCGGGGTCAGAGGGTCGGCACCGATGGTACCATGTACCTAGACGCCGGCTGTGGCTTTGAGCTTGTCGGATCTGAATGGATTGGATTTGAGCTCTTGGAGTAGTAGCCACCTCGGGGTCGGATCTGAGGGGGTGCTGTCTACTCCAAGTGCTTCGGAGTGGAGCATCCCATTCAGTATCTCGGCTCGTGGAGGCTCAGCTTTGACTCCCTTGTCGGTTCAGGGGGGAATGGCTCCCGCTAGTACTTCCAGGAGGTTCGTTCCCCCTCAGAATTCAACATGGTGGAGAGGGTTCTCGCGAGATTGAGACCTCTGACCATCTTGTCCTCAGACTCCGTACAGACCCCCCCCCCTTTGCTCTGAGTGTGGCTCCGACTGTCTTAACATGTCAGAGACAGCCCGTGGTCCCAATGCCCTAGGAGGTTCCGGCAAAGGAACAAGTGGTTTGTGAATCCTCCCAGAGAGTCCCCCTGAGGAGATGCTTTGCAAACGAATGTGTAAGAGGAGGCACTTGGACTCTCCCCCAGAGTCCCTCACCAAAGACATGGACTTGGAGGAAGGGGAAGGTTCCCCGCGGTCACCTCCCGAGAATGTCTCATTTGGAGACATCATGGAGCTCCTCTGCTAGAGGAGGGGGGGTAGTCTGCCCCAAAGCCGACCTTAGACGAGTCAGTGTTCCTGGAGGCATTCGGCTCGGGCCAATCTACCTCTTGGATGTCCCATCTGGCAGCTCCTTTAGTGGATCTCATAACACCTAGGGCATGGAAGGAGACGGACACCATAGAGCCCATTCCCAAGCTCCCTGACAAAGTCTTGAGCCCCCCCATCGGATAAGATGCATTGGAACAAGGGGTCTCCAGAAAATGTGATGATGGTGGCAGCTGCCACCAAGAAGGAGGTCACACAGGAGAGCTCCACAGTTCATCCTCCGATCAAGAATCAAGGAGGTTGGGCCATTTTGGGAAGCGAGTATATGCTTCAGCAACCTTTTTGGTGAAGGCGCTGAACTGTATGGCACACTTCATTCGGTTCCAGAGAGAACTTGTAAAGGAAGTCACGGAGTTGACCCTAGAGTCCATGTCGGTGGAGGACAAGAAGATGTTCTCCACCTAAATGGCCACTCTCAAAGCGGTTGCCAATACGTCCATGCGACTGCTCTCTCATGCCATAGAGGGAGCCACAAGGGCAGCCGGGACAGGCATTGGTGTCAGGCGTCATGCCTGGCTTCAGTTGTGTCAATTTTCAGAGCCCTTCAGGGTGTCTTTCACCAGTGCTCCTTATGATGGTTCTTCACTTTTCAGAAAATCAGTAAAAGAGACACTGGTCCAGAGCAAGAAGGATGGGAAGATGCTGTCTGCCGTCGGGATCTGCTTCTCGTCTCCTGAAAGATCCTTTTCCAGGAATCAGCGAGGAACAAAGAAGACGTGATTCCAGAAGTCTGACATTTTCCCAGGATGCTCAGGATTCTCCTTCCCCCAGAGGCAGAGGGGATTATGACAGACTCCGCACTAGAGGCAGAGGGGATCCTAGGAACTTTGGGTCCCGGGAACCCTTCTCGGAGAAACCTAGGCAGCAGCCCTGAGGGGTTTGCCTGACTGCTCATCTCTGGAGGCAGTCGGGGGTCACCTGTCACTATACCCAAAAGCAGATCATTGGGTGTTGCGAATCATATCCAGAGGATATGTTGTTCCATTCAAGGAACCTTCCCATCCTCCCAGATGTCCCACCCCACGCAACGGGAGGAAGCAATGCAAGAAATTAGAAAACTGCTTAAGAAATGAGTCATTCAACTGTTCCCCCCAGACCAGTCCAGATCCGGTGTTTATTCCAGGTTCTTTTTAGTGCCAAAGAAAACGGGGGACCTCAAACCAATTTTGGATGTGTCTACGTTGAACCTATCAGTAGTCAAGGCGATGTTCCAGATAATCACTCTTCAGTCTTTCCTGCCCTTTCTGCAGGCCAAAGACTGGATGTGCTGAATCGATCTCCAGGATGCATATTATCATATCAAGATGGACAGATGCTCCCGGCGGTTTCTTCACTTCTGAGTGGGAGCCAATCATTATCAGTTCAGATCCCTTCCCTTTGGTCTCACCACAGCCCCCAGGGTGTTTACCAAGGTAATGGTGGTTGTAGCGGCTCACCTGAGGCTTCAGGGTATTCAGGTTGTTTCTTACCTGGACAATTGGCTCCTTGCTGCCCATTCAGAGCATCTACTCTGCCAAGTCAGGGACTATTTCATTCGGCTAGTGAACAAACTCGGCATTACCATCAATCTGAACAAATCCTCACCGGTCCCGGTCCAGATACTGAAATTCATCGGGGCTCGGCTGGATAATACTCAAATGAAGGTCTTCCTCACTTCAGACAGGATACGCAATCAGAGAATGTTCTTCATCTCACATTGCTGCAGTCATAACCTGTGGGTAGTCCGCTGTCCTCGATCGGCCCGAATACCAAAGAGCTGGGCTGGCGTCGGTCATTGTCGCCTAGAGCTGACGTCAGTACGTCGTAGTACATAAGCGCATGACCGACGCCATATCCTCAGTCTTTCTTGCCGCGTGGTCCGAAGCAGAAGCAGCGTTTGCAAGTGCTGTTCGGCATTCTGAAATTTTCATTTATCGAGTTTCAGACCGAAGACCAAGTTGGGCTAAGTACCCCGTTGGGGAAATCTTTGTCTTTTCTTGCCTCAGTTATCCGGATGTCAGAAAAAGTTAATAATTGCATTTCTTGTGGGAAACAGATACCTCATAGGGATTTACGGAGATTAGACTGTGCCAGGCTTGTTTTCGGTAAAAGGTGTAACTATAACATGCCGTCGGATCCTCCGACGCCCGCTACCGCTAAAAAGCGTAAGGATAGATCTTTGAAGTCTAAACCGGATGAGTCGTCCGTTGCGGACGCCGGTTCTACGGAGCCTCCGGTTGAATCGGTGGATCCTGCCGAGGGTTCGGCTGAATCCCATGGGGAACCTTTACTTTTACAGGAGTTGGCCTTTCAGGAGTTAGGCCCGGCTGAAGGTGCTTCTCAGGTGTCTGTAGTTCCATCTTTACAGAAGGTTATTAGGCCTTCTATTTCAGTGGCTAAAGCCCATGCTAAGGCCAAACCTTGTCATGTTGGCCCTGGTCATAGTTCTAGCTCTCCAGCCCCTGTTCCTAAAAAGCATATGTTAAAAATGGCTGAGGACTTGATTACTTTGATCAGGGGTTCTATGCCCCCCCCAGAGAAGAGGCCTAGGGTGGAGGCAGATTTAGAGGGGATGGATCATTCCTCAGACTACTCTGATTCCTCAGCTGAAGAATTTCAGGAATTCCCTTCTTATTTAGATTCGGATGCAGAGGACTCCTGTCCTTTTGCTTCTCCTCCAGAGGATTTTTCTTTTTCTGAGACTTTACATTCCATGAGGGAGCATTTCAAGTGGGAAGGTCAGGATTTTTCGGATTATCGGAAACGGCTCAGGGAATTTTTGTTTCTGCCACAGCATAGGCCCTTGGCTATTCCTCCTGTCTTTGAAGTTGTTCAGGATGTTTTTTCTGAATCTTCCCTTAATCCTGATTCTTTACCTCCTGCCCCTGTTAAGCCAGACAGATATTATAGAGTTCCAGAAGCACATAAGTATTTGTACAAGAGTCCTAGAGCTGATCCAGAAACTATTACTCAAGGTCCGAAGGGTATTAGGGCTTCTGTGGCTAAGAATCCAGTTCCTTTGGATAAAGATTCTAGAGCTTTAGATAGATGGGGGAAAAAAGTGTACACCTCCTCTACGTTAGCTATGAGGGCTTTGAATTGCCAATTTCATATGCTGAAGTATCAGAATTTTTTGTTAGGTCAATTGAAATCTAAGGTGGATGCTTTATCTGAGGGTATAGAGTGTAAGGAGCTCCAGGAGTTGGTTCATGCATCAGATCAAGTTGGCAAGCATTCTTTGCAGTGTGGTTTCGATGCTCTTCAGGCTGCATCCAGGGTGGCTGCTACAGGTTCAGTTATTCGTAGACATGCCTGGCTTAAGGATCAGAATTTGTCAGAGCATGTTAAGGCTCGGATTTTGGATGCTCCTCTTCAATCTGAAGTACTTTTTGGTCCTTCTGTGGAATCAGTTTTGAAAAAGATGGAAGATAAGGCTAAGTCTATGCAGACGGTCAAAGACTTTATGCAGGTGCAGCCCCCTAAGTTTAGTAGGAATTGGCCTGCTAGAGGATGGTCTTTTCCTTCTTCGGATTATCAGTCTAAGGGCAGGTCTAGGCGTGGTAGAGGCAGAGCTCACGCTCAGGGTTCTTTCAGACCTAGGACTTGGAGTTCTCCTGCACAGTCTTCTGGTGAGGGCAGGGGTCAGCCTTTTCGTAAACAGACCCAATGACCTGTATCTTCCGCTGCCAGACCCTTCTCTACTGGCAGCTCCTCTAGGAGGAAAGTTGGGACTTTTCAAAGGAGGCTCAGGAGCAAATTTCTTTACTTTTACAGATGGGGGCAATTCAGGTGGTCCCTCCGTCAGAAGTAGGCCTAGGTTTTTATTCCCGTCTATTTCTAGTGCCAAAGAAAGGAAACACTTGGAGGCCAATTCTGGATTTGGCCATTCTCAATACCTACCTAGACATTCCAAAGTTCAAGATGTTAACATTACAACAACTTCTGCCTATGCTGGGCGAAGATCACTGGATGGTAACCCTGGATCTCAAAGAGGCCTATCTTCACATCCCTATCAGGCCCAACTGCAGGAGATTCCTGAGATTTCGGGCTGGTACTTCTCCTTATCAGTTCTCTGCATTGCCCTTTGGTTTATCTACTGCGCCCAGAGTATTCACAAAAGTTCTGGCTCCTGTAATTGCTTTTTTCAGACAGAGAGGAATACAAATTTATCCTTATCTGGACAATTGCCTGATTCTTGCTCAAAACAAAGACAAGTTACTACAACATCTCCAGTATGTAATGGCAGTTTTAAGGTGCCTAGGGTATTCTGTGAACGAAATAAAGTCCAGTCTAGTGCCCTCTCAGGACATGTGCTTTCTGGGTGTGAGACTGAATACAGCTTCTCAGATGGCATTTCTGACCCCGGACAAACAAAGAACTCTTCATCTATACTTCCAGCAGTTATCAGTAATGTCCAGGCTGACTGCAAGGACGGCCCTTCAAGCCTTGGGGTTCATGGCATCTTGCATTCTAGTACTTCCCAATGCCAAACTGCATATGAGGAAGCTACAATGGTATCTCAAAAGTGTGTGGACTCAACACTGCCACGGTTTGGACACTGTCATTCGGATTATACCTTGCATCCAGAAGGAATTCTTGTGGTGGGCTCAGGAATGTCACCTAAACAAGGGACTCTCTGTGACCCGACCAGAGGCGAGTCAGATCCTAACGACGGATGCCTCGGACTTGGCTTGGGGAGCACACTTCAATGGGAAATGGATACAAGACATGTGGCCTCCCAAACTACTACATTTGCATATCAACATGAAGGAGATGTTAGCAGTCCAATTTGCTTTAATGGCCTTCGAGGACCTACTTCAGCCGGGACAGGTGTTGATTCAAACAGACAACACAACAGTCATGTGGTACATCAACAAGCAGGGGGGAACCCATTCCTACCCTCTTTGCAGACAAGCAATGATTTTGTGGGAGACTGCTCTGAGTTTGCAAATCAATCTTCAAGCACGGTTTCTGCCAGGAGCACAGAACTCCCTAGCAGATGTATCGAGCAGGCAAATTGTGGATCCCACGAGTGGAAACTGGATCCTCAGGTATTCAAACAATTGACCGTGGCTTGGGGAACTCCATACATAGATCTGTTCGCTTCTCCACTGAATTTTCAACTGCCAAAATTTTGCACAAAGATGTTCCACCCAAATGCTTGGAAAGTGGATGCTCTATCTTTCAGTTGGAACAACCTTCACGTTTATGCTTTTCCTCCTCTGCCTCTTCTTCCCAAGGTACTCTTGAAAGTCAGGCGGGACAAGCCTTGCATGATTCTAATAGCACCAGATTGGCCACGTCAGCATTGGTATCCTCTGCTGAGGAGTTTAATTCAGGAGCCTCTTTGGCTTCTGCCACAGGTTCCTCATTTGTTATCCCAGTCAAACAATCATTTTCTCAATGTTCGGGTGCAGTCCCTGCATCTGACAGCCTGGCGTATTCTGTGATGGAGCCGGTGGGGTCTCAGCTTCCTCAACAGGTTTTAGATGTCATTTTGGAAGCCAGGCGGCCTAGTACTAGAAAAGTTTATGCTGATAAATGGAAGAGATTTTTCTTTGGAGCACAGCAAAGGGCTTTGATGTTTCAGTGCCTAATTTGAGTTTTGCACTACAGTATCTTACTGAATTACTGGACAAGGGTTTGTCATTCTCTTCTGTGAAGGTTCATGCTGCAGCCATTTCTGCTCACTATGATTGTGACCCTCCTTTATTTTCTCACCCTTTGTTCAAACAATTTCTTAGAGGGGCAAAGAATATAAGACCCCCACGGAGCTCCTACTCCTTCCTGGGATCTCAATTTTGTGTTGGAGAAGCTTACTTTACCTCCTTTTGAACCTGCAGCTACGTCTGAATTGAAGTTTTTGTCTTGGAAGACTGCTTTTTTGTTGGCCATTACTTCTGCTAGGAGGGTATCTGAATTGCAGGCTCTCATGGCAGTTGAACCCTTTCTGATATTTCATAAGGATAGAGTTTCTTTGCGAACTAACCCTACTTTTATGCCTAAAGTGATTTCTAATGTGGCCTTGAACCAGTCTATTCATTTGCCTACTTTTTATGCTGATCCCCAAAATAAGGGGGAAAAAGTCTTGCATTCTTTGGATATCCACAGGCAGTTATGTTACTATTTGAGCAGAACTAAGGAGTTCAGACAGACTCAACAGTTATTTGTTTATTTTGCTTTGGGTTCACAAGGGAAAGCTGTTTCAAAGCAGACTATTTCAAAGTGGATTGGTCAATGTATTGCTTTTTGTTATTCTCATCATGGGAAGAATGTTCCTGCTGGGATCAGACCTCATTCTACTAGGGCTACTGCCACATCTACTGCTTTTTTGAGGGGTGTAGCTACTAAGGATATTTTGGAGGCAGCTACTTGGAGTTCAGTGCACACTTTTACTAAGCATTACCATCTCCCTCTTTATTCCAAGTCCAGGGCTGGGTTTGCCACTGCAGTTTTACAGGGCATGTTAGCAGCTCCTAATGCTATTTAGTTTGCCAGCCTCCCTTTTCCTTTGCTTTGGGATTCTACCCACAGGTTATGACTGCAGCAATGTGAGACGAAGAACATAGTACAGATTTGTACCTACCATAAATGTAGATGTTCGAGGATCTACATTGCTGCATTCCAATTATCCCTCCCTCCCTCCTTCCCCACTATAGTTTGTGGTTGCTGTGTTTTTTTAGGATTATCTTTATTTCCACACTGGTAGTTGTTGGGCGTTTACTATTTTGGCTCTGGCCTTCTTTCATTCTTAGGCCTTCTGACATCTGGGGCAAGAAAGACTGAGGATATGGCGTCGGTCATGCACTTATGTACTACGACATACTGACGTCAGCTCTAGGCGACAATGACCAACGCCAGCCCAGTTCTTTGGTATTCGGGCCGATCGAGGACAGCGGACTACCCACAGGTTATGACTGCAGCAATGTAGATCCTCGAACATCTACATTTATGGTAGGTACAAAACTGTACTTTATATGTGTTGCACATTCTTCAGGCACAAGTTCTGACAGCCAAAGCTGACCTAACGGTATTGGGCTCCATGGCAGCCACAATCAATCTCTTGTCAATGGCTCGCCTCCATATGAGGGTTCTTCAGTGGACACTTGCGGTCCAGTGGTCCCTGTGAGATCTTCCCCTGTCCTTTCCTGTGAGAATCTCAAGAGTATGCAAAGACTCCCTTTGGTGGTAGATTCAATGTCTGGATCTCCTCAGGGGACGTTTCTTTCACCCAGCCTTTCCCAAAACCACAGTGACCACGGATGCCTCCCAGTTCGGGTGGGGGGGGGGCACTGCTCTGGAAGGACAGTCCAAGGCACGTGGTCCCCTTCAGAGACCAGTTTGCATATCATCATACTAGAGATGAGAGTGGTCCTTCTGGTGTTGCAGGCCTTTCACGTTTTTCTTCCTCTAGGGACAATTGCTATTCAGACAGACAATATGTCAGTGGTCTGGTATATCAACAAACAAGGAGGAACCAGATGTTATCTACTCTGTCAAGAAGCCATGAGAGTGTAGGAAGGAGCGATCTCTACCGGCCACTTAGTGGAACAGATCTTCCTAAGGTGGGGTCGTCCTTGCTGCGATCTCTTCACATCTCCTTCCAACGCGAAATGCAGTGAGTTTTTCGCTCTGAAACCCTCACAGGGGGAATCCCCAGAGACGCACTGGTGCATGCTTGGCCTCCCGGTCTCCTTTATGCTTAGCCCCCACTTCCTCTCATGTCAAAGTTTCTTCAGAAAGCTCGAAGACTGAGGAGCACTGTGATCCTCATCAGCTTTGGTTTCCCTTATTGTGGTCTCCACTGGTAGTTCCTCCATGGATTTTGGATCCAGTTCCAGATCTTCTTTCTCATCCGTCAGGGATTACTCACCCAGATCTGGACAGTCTGAAGCTCACGGCTTGGCTTCACCGGTTCCCATGATTATTAGGACTCCCGAATTGTCATCCTCTGATAATTCTATTTTGATAGCGGCTTACAAATCCTCTACTAGAAAGGTGTATGGTAGTAAATGAAGACGTTTCTCCATATGGGCCACTCATCGGGCATTGGATCCCTTTACTGCTCTTCTTTCGGCTGTTTTAGATTTTCTGGAGAGTATTTTTAATCAGGGTGCGAGTTTCTCTACAGTTAAAGTACAAATGGCAACTATTTCTAATTTTGATGTTGGGGTGAATATGTCTTCTCTGGCTTCTTCCAAACTTTGTAAGACCTTTCTTAAAGGTGCCTTCTTTCTTAGACCCCCGTTTAAGGACCCTACACCTCTGTGGGATCTTACCTTAGTGTTACAGGGATTGGTCTCTGCACCCTTTGAGCCTGCAACTTCAGTTGATTTGCAATTTTTGACCGAGAAAATGGCTTTCTTGGTTGCCATTACCTCTGCCAGATGAGTGTTAGAGTATCAGGCTCTATCTGTCAAAATGCCTTGCATGACCTTTCACAAAGACAAGTTGTCGCTGCGCACTAATCAGGCTTTCCTTCCTAAGGTAGTATCAGAAGCTAATATTAATCAGACTATCAATTTACCAGTTTTTTTTCTTAACTTCCAAAACAAAGGGGAATACAAGCTGTATCTGCTTGATGTTCATAGGCAGTTGAGATTTTACTTGCACAGGACGAAATATTTTTGTAAATCGGATCAGCTGTTCGTGTCTTATGCTAAACCCTTCTTAGGCAAGCCAGTTTCTGGATTTCCCAATTCATTGTTCGAGCCTATGTTGTGAAAGGCATGTCTCTGCCAGGACAAGTGAAGGCGCATTCTACTCTATCTATGGCTACGTCAGCTGCCTTCTGATCTAGGGGTGTCTCTGGATGATATCTGTTCAGCAGCTACTTGGTCCTCATCTCCTACCTTTATTTCACATTACAAGCTGGATATTGTGTCTAAGAACAGAGCATCCTTTGGTTCTGTGGTGCTCCGGAATATCCTTCCATGAGGGGCATCCAGGAATTTATAGTAGCTGGGGACTGTGTCCTACAGATTGAAGACCAAATAAAATAAACTACTTCAGATAAAGAAGTTATGTACTCACCATAACGTTCCATCTGAGTAGTTGTACTTCATTTGTCTTTAACCTCCCCCCCTCCTTCCCCCTGACCTTATCTTTGTGCAGTCTTCTTATACCTTTGTATACATTATGAGGTCCTTGGCCCAGTCTAGACCCAGGAGTTGGTAGTGACTCATGATTATGATAAGGTGGTGTTCGGTCGGGTGTCTGATACTTTTTAGGCAGCAAACTCGATCTGAAGGGAGAAGGGAGACAGCTGGCATTATGGGTAAGGGGAGGAGCTTGGAGTTCTGATCCATAGCTGGAAAATGTGGCTGTGTCAGATCCAATGTGGATCCGAAACCCACAGGTTGAAGACAAATGAAGTACAACTACTCAGATGGAATGTTATGGTGAGTACATAACTTCTTTTTCATAAACCTAACCGTTCACCAGGATAACTACTTCTCTCTTTCTCCTTAGCCAAAAAATGGAATTCTTTTCCTCCTGACATAAGAACAATGCAGAATGTGGAAAACTTTAAAACACATCTTCATTCCTACCTCACCTCAACCTGGAAATGTAATTGCATTCTCCCAACATAGCTCATCCCTTCTAACCCTCAATATCTAAGCTTTATTTCATCTACCTTATACTAACTTTCTCAACAAACAGAAACAAATAATACTCCAATAATCTATTTACTCTAAACTGCAACCTTTAAATCTCAAAATTCTACTTGTTCCAATAGGTTTTATAAATATGGCTTCAAACTTACTAGTGTCAACAACATATAACTATAATTACTTATCCTAGATTCAATATTGTAAATACTCTTCTTTTGATTTGCAACTATGCTTGTATTTGTTGATTTGTAAATAAATTTATATTTGTATTTTACACCTGTTGTGTTTCTACTGTATTACTACTTGTATTTTGAATCCTTAGTGTATTTTGTATAGTTTGGAGTTTTTCTCTCCAGGCCTCCACTGAAAATGGGCTTCTTGGGCCCAGTGGACTTCCCCGGTCATCAAACTGGAAGTAAATAAATCAGTAGGGCATATAAGATATTGCATGGTAACTATTGGAATCAGTCAGAGGATGTTAGAAAGGATTTGGAATAAAGATTGGATAATAAACAATTCAAAAAGAAACAGTAGGAGAATATATGTATGGCTCCCAGATAAGCAACAAAGTCTAGAAGATGTAGGATTTTGCTTGCTTGGAAGCAGACTCCAAAGAATTTTTTCAGGTAGATTGCAAATGATGGTGTGATGGGGAATAAAGAGTTAATTGTGGACAAATGAGTTTATAGACTGTAAAAATTCCCTGCAGACCACTCTGTCAGAAATACTGGGTCAGCAAATTGTTGTAACTAAAGAAATTATTTTTGAAGCTGTAATACAGAACTGAAATTGCCTAGACACAGTATATCCTTGCCGAGTTGAATTCTGGTGGCTGCCAAAAAAGCAGTTGCTGGAAAGTCTAATCCAACCATACTAGAAGTAGTGAATATTGAAACAGAGAGAAAAGAACTATTTGTGTGATATTTAGAAAAAGGTAGGAACATGAAAAATGTTTTTTATGGGAATGGGAACAATGCATGCAGCATAATGTTTTGGAGGAATGAGGTAAAGGGGAGGCATGAGTTGAATGCGCTATATATTGTTTGATTGACAATGACTATATAAAGGATTATATGTAATGTATAATGTTTGCAAAAGAAAATAGAGTTTGTTTTCATTTATATAAATGTATGATTGCCTGTTTTATAAGTGATAATTCAATAAAAGTTTCTTGTTTAAAAAAGGTTTCATATGACACCAAGAAATTCCTCGGTTAGCACATATTTATTGAGATAGTTACAGAAATACAAAAATATATGCCTAATTGTATAATTATTAATATAAATAGTACTGAATATCTCTAAAGATGTGCAACTTAACAGTGCAAATATTAAAGACAGTTTTCTTCAAGAGCACCTAAGGTTTTACCTGATATATTGCAACAGTTCATAAGTCACTTTTTTTTTTAAATCTCAAGTATGTATGGATGTATTCCTTATTTTAATAATTACTAAGAAACAGCTAGCAATATCTGGTTATAATGTGATAAAATAGACATTGACAATGAATTTTTCTGTCTCCTATTGTGACATCACACCACACATCTGGATAACTTGTAGGGTTTCAGCTATGAAAGTATGAACATAAATATGAAAATATGACTAAATGACAAATTGAGCAAATATTCTTCTGCTGGACATCCTAGATTAGCATTAGTGTCATTTTGTTAGTAACTCTTTGTACTTTCTAATAATGCTTGTCATTAGCTGAGAAGTCACTTAGTTAAAGAAGCCAGATGCAAAAAGGTCGGATGCCTTAAGGAGCTATGGATGTAAACTGGAAGTATCCAAAAAATAGTGTTATAGGCCTGAGTGAGATACAGAGTCTGGGATTTCAAGAGAACATTCAAAAGTCTTCTTGATTACTTCACACAGGATTCTGTTTCACACAGGATTCTGTTTCAGTGGTGTTAGCTAGACACCTCAGTTCAAAGAGCATTTCTTCCACAAGAAAATAAATCTATATTAAATTTATTTTTAAGGTTTTCCACTCAGACTTTGGTTACTGCAAGGGAATACCTCAGGATTTTGGGTCTTGTGATGTCTGTGATTCTGATGATGACCCTGGCAAGACTCCACATTAGAAACATACAGTGGTATCTAAACTCTCTTTGTTCCTAGCACCAACATCCCTTGTCTTTTCAAATCACAGTGCCAGGGTTTGTCAGAAGGGAAGTCATTTGGTGGAGATGGCAAATATCTTTAAATCCAAGTCTCCCCTTTTCCCTCCCTGTTCCAAAGCAGTCAGTCACCACAGATACTCCAGATTTTGCTTGAGGAGCAGTTTCATGAGGGATAAAATTACAAGGTGTGAAGGGACTGGAAAGACAGACACAAGAACATAAATATCAAGGAGATGTTAGCCCTGATCAAGACACTCAACTGTCTGAACTATCTTTGGACAATACCACAGTCATGTGGTACATCAACAAGCATGAGGAAACCAGGTTGTACCCCCTTTGCAGACTAGTTATGTTATCTTGGGAATGTGACGCCCCCACAAATGATCACATTAATAACAAGGTCCTAAGCATGCAATCAGTCGTGAGGGACTTGGGCACCCAGGTTGATAGCAAACTGAGTTTTGACCATCATATTGCCTCCGTTATATGGAAAGCTTTCTTCATGGCCCACCTCATTAGTAAGGGTATGTCATCCAGGGACAAGGTGGTCATAACATCCCTGTATTCTTCCCTCATAAGACCCATTATTGAGTACAACACCCCTTTCAGCTTGTACCTCGCAAAGCACATGCAGCATCTGGAGGGACCACAGAGTTTACTCACCAGGAGAATCCAGGGCCTCAAACATCTACCCTACATAGATAGGCTAAAGGCCCTGTCCCTCTACTCAGTCTCCTACAGAGTCCTTAGAGGTGACCTCTGTCTGGCATACAAAGCAATCTTAGGTTCTGCCTCGATGGCACTGCTGCATATCCGCAAGTCAAGCTCCACTCAAGTAACTTGCATGCACAACCTCAGCCTGGTCTGTGACATCAATAGAACTTGTTGGCGGGACAGATTTGTGTCCTAGAGACTCCCCCTTCTATGGAATAGACTCTCTCTCTCTCCACATCAAGCAGAGTACCCCATTAACCCTTTTTAAGCACAACCTGGATAACTGGATTGGGAACAGAAAATACACCCCTGGGTTTCCACGTGTCTCTGCTGGACAGGGGCATCAGGGGCTGACTTGTCGAAACATGGGCTAAATTCTTGGCTAGGCTTGTAAGGGCCTCAGGGCTAATAGCCTAGTAATTTCCTATGATCCTAAAGGTCAATGATATTTTAGCAGGACTTGATCCTATAGTTGTGAGTCTTCTCTTCTGCACACATATAAATATGGATATAATGCTTATCTATCCCTTTTTGTAGGTCCATGTTTATTATCAGGGAATTTTATTCAGTGCACTTTTACATTTTTGAATAAAGGCAATTGAGATATCTAACGTCAATGAAGTTCTCCTCGGTTAAGGCAACAGTAGGCCTCTACCTCAGGAGCCTTACTGTTGCTGCAGACCCTGTGATCCAAACATTTCTTCTGACTGAGGTGTTTGAATTGACATGGTGCCAGGAATCCTTACACAGAATAGAACTACTTACTGTACAGTGTAGAAGTATCCTGTGCCCCAGGTTTAGTCAGCTTGCAGGTGGTTCTTGTCCTGCATCAGACACCTGTATGAATTGGTCCTCAGCTATTCTACAGTCAGGTGCCTATGCCAGCTGTTTCTGTCCATCATGAGTTTGTAGACGATGATATTATAACCAGGCACTCACTGATTAAGCATTTCCTTAATGGGAACACTGAATCTCCCCCCATGTTTGAAGGAAAAAAAAAACTTCCCTCCAGAGGATTTGAACAAACCCACTGGACTGGCAGTTTTGAAGTTTATCTCTTGGAAAATATTCTCACTGGTGGTCATGACCAATGCTTGCACGATCTCAGAGTTGCAAGCCTGTGTGTGTAGAGAACAATGACCAGTCATTATCAATGTTCAGGTTTCCATTTGGGCTGACCCACATTTTTTCTTAAAGTAGCAGTATAGTTTAGTATAGTATAGTATGAATGGATCACTAGGTTACAGGCAGACACACTACCAGGTTTAAATAATACAGTTAGCATAAAGCCGGTATTGGTAAAAAGACAGAAAATATTTGAGAATATATTTTTATTATGGTTTCTTTATTAAAGTATTTATGAAATGTATATATTTAAAATTTTATATTTCATAATGAATTTTTCTTGATTGAATGTCTATGAAATATGAAGTAATATTTGTTATGCAGTGTGCATATAGTAATGTGTATAAAAGAAGTTTTACATGAAATATATTTTGTATAGGGCGATTTTAGGGTAATGCAAATGTATTTATTTATACATGTGCAAATAGATGTAATTAATCATATTATATGAATAGTAAGGGACAATTTAATTATTTTAAAATGTTTTTTATGCATGTTAGTATAGTTTTAAATAATTTAAACAGTTAATTGCAAGTTAAATGTGTTAGGCTGGCTAGATCATGTGATTCTATCTGTACCCCTATTTAATGTTGTGAAAATTTTCATTGTTTTCATGTACTGATGAAGGGTGGTGAGCCCGAAAGCTTTACTTATTAAATTTTGGCGTTTTAAGTGTGTTTTGGATATATTTTTTGCAGTATTTATCAAGAGTTTTCTCATAGATATTACCAACACTGGTGTTGCTCTGAGCGCCTGGAGTAAGGGGAGATTTGGCCAGCTGTTGTTATTGAAAATATCTATACTTGTGGTGAAGAAATGAGTACTTCAGTTAAAAGACTGTTATATAAGTCTAACAATCCTTTGTTACAATCTACATCTACTGCATCCCAAGTGGTAATCGCTGACCAGAATATGGGAGACTTTAACAAATTATTAAGTCTACTGGAGAAGAAAGTCCAGATGTACAAACAACTCCAATGGCAGCGATTAAGCTTTCAGGCTTATTTGGAGTTGGGCGTGCTACCAAGAGGACTTTGAATTTTAAAGATGACTTCATATGGTAATACCTATACAGACCTACTCGTGCAATGGCAGCAGCTTAACTTAGAACTAAGTGCAAATTACATGAAATTAATGAACAGATTCTTTGAAACTGTAGAAAAAAACTTGATAGAAGAGATTGATAAGCTTGAGAATGATATCTTGAATTTGCCAGTATTTGAAAACTGTACTACACAATACCAAGCTTTTCTGGACCGCATACAATCTTTAGACACCAGATTAGAAATGAAAAAGAAGAATAAAATACAACGTGATTTGGCCGATTTTAAAAATGGCCATATCTTTTCTTGGCCAAGGACAGAAAATCAACGCGGCTATGTAAATAATAAAAATAAAAGAAATATAAATACTAAACAAAGAGAGACAGTTTCTAACTCTTTAGATCAATTAGATGATTTTGAATTGCCGCAAACGCCTATGGAGCTGATGCCCAATCAGAATGAACGTATGCAGAATCTTGCGAACGCTTTATCCAATCAGCAGGAACCAATATCTTCAAAGAGAGCGGCTGAAGAAAGCGAAATCCCTTTACAGGATGGGGCGAACACGTCGGTTAATAAAATATGTATTACAAGTGAACATTCATCACTGCGACCTAAGGTTGAGTTAAAAGATAAAGTGAAGCAAATGGAAATTTCTTCTTTTTTACCATTCCAACTGAAGCAGCCAGAGAAAGTCGCTGTACAGCAGCAAACGTTAACAAGAGGTTGTTCGCTACAAGAGACAAACTTAGCAAATAACGCCGAGTACGAAAAGGAAGAACAGCAGCCCTGTAACTTTCAGCAAAGTAGTTCGTCGTTGATCCGAACTACAAAAATAATAAAAGGTACTGTCAATCTATCAAAACTGTTAATAAATGAAGATCAGTTAGAATTGCTTAGCAAGGGTATGAAATTTATACCATATGCACAAGATAATATTGTGAATACTATTACAGATGTAAAACTGTTTGCGAGAAGTTTAACGCTTAAGCTGATTTTTAAACAGACAACAATGAATATGCCTGTATGTAGAAAACTAAGCACTTTTGTACCACAGCTATGCCCTATAGTAACTGCTTTTGTAAATATTGTTGAAAAAGAGCTGAGACAACTATATTCGAAAAGAAATAAAAGAAAGACCTATAATTTGTCTTATAGAGAATATAAAGCACTTAAGCAGCTTGAAGAGAATGATGATTTGGTCATTAAGCAAGCAGACAAGGGAGGTGCAGTTGTAATAATGGATAAGAATAGTTACATGGAAAAGTTTAATAATATTCTTGCAGACTCTTTAACATTTAAGCAAATAACTTTTAGTGAAGTAACATTTAAGCAAATAATTTTTAGTGAAGTTAAAAAATGTATTGTAGATGTAAACATGATAGTTTATAAAATGCAGTTAAATGATGATATTTCTATTGATCTTTTTATTTTTCTATACCTTGTCCAAGGACTCCACAAATTTATGGAATTTCCAAAATACGTAAAAACCTGGAAGACCCACCCCTTAGGCCTATAGTTTCAGGTAATGGGTGGGTGAGAGAACCTATTTCAAAATATCTGCAGTTTCAACTTGGTAAATATTTAGTTAAATGTCAAAGTATTTTAAAGGATACTGTTATTTTTTTTAAATTTTATATAAATGGTACGAACAGAATATTAATGAGAATTTTATTTTTGTGATATTAGATGTAACATCGTTATTTACAGTCATCCCTAATGAATATGGTTTGGATGCAATAAGGAGTTTTCTTTGTACAGAAACTAATGTACAGACAAATGAAGTAGAAAATATTTGTATGCTTCTAGAAATAGTGCTAACAAAAAATGTTTTTATTTTTGATAAGAAACCATTCTTGCAGCTAACTGGGGAGCAATGGGGATCCCAGTAGCTAACACCTATGCAAACGTAGTACTATATCAATGGGAGAAGCATTTTGTATTAAGCAATTATAATAATTCAAATAACAAAGTTAAATTCTACAGAAGATTTGTAGATGACTGTTTTTTATTTGGAATGGTAGTAATAATGAACTGCATAATTATATTAAATATTTAAATGCCACAACTGATTTTTTAAAGTTTAAAATGATCTCTTCATCTGATACTATAGTATTTTTAGACATTCAATTATATAAAAAATTAATAAAATAGAAACTATGATCTATAAGAAAGAGGTGAATGCTAATAAGTATGTTAGAAGAAACAGTATGCACGCACCACATACTTTTAAAGGAATACTCAAGGCACAATTAATAAGGGCCAGTAAGCTTAATACAGAAGATGATAATTTCATGTTGCAAGTGGATGAGATGAAACAAGAATTTATAAGGAATGGTTACTCCTCGAGTTACATAGACACCATTTATGAAGAGGTTAGAATAGGTAGGAAAGACAAGTATAAACCTATTTTTAGTCAGAGAATGACAGAATTAGTACATATACCCAATGTAAAAAATGAACTTTAGATATATAACTACTTATAATATAAATACTAAAGAGGTGTGTGACATTATAGAAATAAATTGGCTTATACTATTAGCAATGCCAGAAATCAAAGAATTAATAGGTTTAAAACCTAGATTCTCATATAGAAATCTGGAAACATTAAAACAAAAACTATGTTATAAAGATTTTAAAGTTGAGAAAGTTTTATACAAGCAAAAAAATGCAACACTGAAATGCCATAATTGCAGTTGCTGTACAGATATATACAATTTAACAAATGAATTTGAACATCCTATTACTAAAAATAAATATAATTTTAAATGTTCAGCTAACTGCAATACATCACAAATAATATATCTTGCAACATGTACATTCTGTACAGCATTTTATGTTGGTAAGACAACTAGGAAGTTAAGAGAACGTATTATAGAGCATAAATCGCAAATTAGAAGGAAAGTAATTATTAATGCTCTATATAAGTATATTATGGACAATGTCACACACACTTTTAAATTTAGAGGTATATGTACAATAATTACAGGTATTAGAGGAGGAGATATGAACAATGCCTTAGAACTAAGAGAGTATGAATGGATCACTAGGTTACAGGCAGACACACTACCAGGTCTAAATAATACAGTTAGCATAAAGCCGGTATTGGTAAAAAGACAGAGAGAAAATATTTGAGAATATATTTTTATTATGGTTTCTTTATTAAAGTATTTATGAAATGTATATATTTAAAAAATTATATTTCATAATGAATTTTTCTTGATTGAATGTCTATGAAATATGAAGTAATATTTGTTATGCAGTGTGCATATAGTAATGTGTATAAAATAAGTTTTACATGAAATATATTTTGTATAGGGCGATTTTAGGGTAATGCAATTGTATTTATTTATACATGTGCAAATAGATGTAATTAATTATATTATATGAATAGTAAGGGACAATTTAATTATTTTAAAATGTTTTTTTATGCATGTTAGTATAGTTTTAAATAATTTAAACAGTTAATTGCAAGTTAAATGTGTTAGGCTGGCTAGATCATGTGATTCTGTCTGTACCCCTATTTAATGTTGTGAAAAATGTCATTGTTTTCATGTACTGATGAAGGGTGGTGAGCCCGAAAGCTTTACTTATTAAATTTTGGCGTTTTAACTGTGTTTTGGAGATATTTTTTGCAGTATTCATCAAGAGTTTTGTCACAGATATTTTTGCAACAGCAACATGACCATCAGTCCACTTCTTTATAAGTATTACTCTTTGGACCATAACTGCAGGAACTGACTCCCGTATAGTATGTCATAATGCAGTCTTCTGAGTGTTTCCTCTTTCGTCATCTCTGTCCCCAGCCCCCCCACACACACACACACACACACACACACACACACACACCAACTCTTACACTATTTGTGATTTTTGCTCAGTTGTAGTCCAAATAGGGAGAATTCTAGGCATTAGCTATAACATATATGTTCTTACCAGGCCGACTGATCTCTGAGGAGACCTTCCTTAATGGTTCATAAATCCCCTTCAGATTCTTCTTCCTTTGCTTGGGCAGCTTTTCATCAGGCAGAAAAGGGTACACATGTTTTTTATAATGTAACGTATTATGCCTTGGCATGTGCAGGCACAGGGTACATTCACCTATGTGCAGGAGTTACAAACATTAAAAAATTAGATTTGAAGTAGAGATCAATTGAATGACAGGCTGAACCCAGCTGTAGACCCACCAAGAATTAGAAGTTATGTACTCACCATAACTTTCCATCTGAGTAGGTGTATTCATTTGTCTGCAACCTGTGGGTTATGGATCCGATATCGGATCCGAACCGGCATGGTTTTCCAGCTATGGATCCAAGCTCTCAGCTCCTCCCCTCACCCATAATGCCCTGCTCTACCCTCATGACCTCAGATCGAGTTTGCCAACAGCAACAACACCCTGAAAAGGGTAACAGATAATATGCAGGAAACTGAAAGGCCAGGGGGATAGGAGGGTGGGATGGTTGCAGACAAATGAATACACCTACTCAGATGGAACGTTATGGTGAGTACATAACTTCTAAATCTGAAGTAGGAGATTCATTTGTCTGCAACCTGTGGGACAGAGTCCCCAGCTACCTGAATCTTGGGCGGCCATCATGGAAGGATATTCCGGAGCACCGCGGAGCCAAATGATGCTCTACCCCTAGATGCAAGATCCAACTTATAGTGGGAGATAAAAGTATGAGATGAAGCCCACGTGGCTGCTGCACAAATATCATCTAGAGGAATCCTAGCCTTGAAGGCTGCTGAGGTAGATACTGACCGGGTTGAATGGGCATGAACACCCTCCCGTGCGGGCCTTCCTGAAGCTTGATAAGCCAATAAGATGCACTGTGAAATCCAGCGGGACAGAGAAACTTTAGAAATTGGCTTGCCCAAATTAAATTTTGCAAAGGAAATAAACAACTGGTCGGATTGCCTATGACCAGCCGTCCTGTTTAGATAAAATCTAAGTTGCCTGTGGACATCTAATGAGTGAAGCTTATATTCACCTTTGTTTTCATATTTAGGAAGAAAACAGGGAGGTTAATGGACTGATTAATGTTTGCTTCAGAAGCAACTTTAGGAAGAAAGGACGGGTTGGTCCTGAGGTAGACACGGTCCGGATGAAATACCAAGTAAGGAGGTTTAGCTGATAAAGCTTGAAGCTCTGAAACTCTCTTGGCCGATGTAATGGCTACCAAAAGGCTGTCTTGTAAGACAAGAATTTGAGATCCACCGTAGCCGCTGGTTCGAAGGGGCGGTCAAGGCCTGGAGAACCAAAGAGAGGTCCCAAGGAGGAACCGCTTGTTTTACAGGGGCCTGAGAAGAAAAGTACCTTTAAGGAAAATTTTACACAACTTGGCTGACATAAGAGGATTAGAGTCATGGCCAATGTGATAATGAGAAATTGCCGCCAGTTGTACTTTGACTGTGGAACTGCTGGCACCATCGTTAAAAAGAGTGGTTAGAAAGTCAAGCACTAAAGGGAGAGGAACTGTGAAGGATTCAGGCCTTGCCGCTCCGCCACAAAACCGCTTCCACTTGCTGCGGTAGACCTTCCTAGTGGACGGTTTATGAGCTGCCACCAGAATTGCCTTAACAGGTGACGAAATACCGAGTCCTGATCAAGAGTGGAACTGGAGCAGCCAAGCGGTCAGCTTCAGGTTGTCCAGATTCGGAGGAGGTATGCAGGATGGATGGGATATCAGATCCGGAATGGGATCTAGAATCCAAGGAGGATTCACCGAGTGAGACCTTAGGAAGGGGAACCAGATCTGTCAAGGCCAAAACGGAGCAATGAGAATCATTCTGCAACCCACCCGAGAGGCTTTCTGAAGAACTTGGAGCATCAGAGGCAAGGGTGGATAAGCATACAGAAGACCGGGTGGCCAAGCATGCACCAGAGCGTCTCTTGGGGAACCTCCGGGAGGAGGTATCAGAGCGAAAAAACTGTCGCACTTGGTGTTTGAGGGAGAGGCAAAAAGATCGCATGAAGGAGTTCCCCACCGTGCGAATATGCTCCGCTACTTGACAATTGAGAGACCACTCGTAAGGGGTCAGAATGGTGCGACTGAGCTTGTCCGCCAGGATGTTGGACCGACCCGGAATGTGCATTGCTATTAGAAAGCGGTTGGTGGAGATTGCCCATTCCCAAACTCTCATGGCTTCTCGACAAAGAGGGTAAGACCTTGTTCCCCCTTGCTTGTTGATGTACCAGACCACAGACATGTTGTCCGATTGAATCGCAATAGTTCCCAAGGGAAGAAAGTCCTGAAGTGCTAGCAACGCTAAGAGCACTGCTCTCATCTCTAGAACGTTGATATGCAGTAAGGTCTCTGAATCGCTCCACGTGCCTTGGACGGTCCGCCCAAAATGCCCCCCCCCACCCGAGGCGGGAGGCGTCCGTGGTCACCGTGGCGAGAGGGGGAGAAGCACAAAATGGGCGGCCCCTGTGGAGATCTGGGGAGTGAAGCCACCACAAGAGGGACCGCTTGCAAGCCTTGCTGATCGCAATGGGATGATGCATAGGGAGAGTAAGGTATGACCACTGTACTAAGAGAGTCCACTGTAGAATGCGCATATTGAGCCTGGCAAGAGGAAGAAGTGCTATAGCAGACGCCATGGACCCTAGAGCCCTCAGGACCAACTCCGCCGGAACAGAACTTGAGTGGAGAATGGCCCGCACCTGGAGCTGCAGATTTTGAACTCTGTCCGCAGTGAGGAAGGCTCGTAAACTCCTTGTGTCTAGCCTGGCCCCTATAAAATCTAAGAGCTGTGTGGGCGCCAGGTTGGATTTCTTTGTATTTATTGTAATGCCCAGACGAGGAGCAAGATGGAGAAAGGAGTCTCGCGCCAATAAAAGTAGATGCCTTGTTGGGGCGGTAAGAAGCCAGTCGTCCAGGTAGGGAAAGACCTGCACCCCCTGAAGCCTCAGGTGGGCCGCTACCACTGCTAATACTTTGGTGAGCAACCTGGGGGCTGTGGTGAGACCAAAGGGAAGGACCCGGAACTGGTAGTGACTGGCTCCCAGCCGGAAGCGGAGGAACCTCCTGGAGCGCCTGTCCATCAGGATGTGGTAGTACGCGTCTTTGAGGTCTATCGAGCACATCCAGTGATTTTCTCCCAGAAGGGGGAGAATAGATTGCAGAGTGACCATTCGGAATTTTTCTTTGGGGACTGCCAGATTCAAGAGAGAAAGGTCTAGAATTGGTCTTAGTTCCCTCGTCTTCTTTGGCACTAAAAAGAACCTGGAGTAGAACCCTGATCCGATCTGGTCTGGGGGGACGGGCTGGATGGCTCTTTTCTTTAGCAGATGGCCAATTTCTGCCAAAGCGGCCTCCCGCTGACCGGGTGGAACGCCTGGGAGGGACTTCAACTTTGGAAAGTGAAGAAAGGGATGCGATATCCTCTGGATATGATTTGGAGAACCCAGCGGTCTGATGTTATGGACTCCCATGCCGCTAGGTGCCCGAACGTCCCCGACTGCCTCCAGAGTGGAGCAGTCGGGCAACCCTCAGGGTTGCTGCGCGGGCCGTTCAGAGAAAGGTTCCCTGGACCCGAAGTTTCTGGGAGCCCCTCTGCCTCTAGGGCGGCGTCCTCCCTGTCCTCCTCTGCCACGGAAGGACTGGTTGTCCGGAGCAGGCTGGGACTGCTGCGACTTCCGGAACCACATCTTCTTCTGACCCTTTTGGTTCCTAGAGTAGGGCCTCTGGGGTGCAGAGAAGCGGATTCCGACGGCAGACAGCGTCTTCCCGTACTTCTCGCTATGGGTCAACGTTTCGCGAACGGTTTTGCCAAAGAGAGCAGAACCATCAAAGGGGGTGTTCGCAAATGACGCTTTGAAGGGCTCAGAAAAATCGCAGTGACGGAGCCAGGCCTGACGTCTAGTGACTAGGCCTGCCCCTGCGGCTCTAGCGGCGCCTTCCGTAGCGTGGGAGAGTAGCCGCATAGAGGTATTAGTAACTGACCTAAGAGTGGCCATGCGGGTGGAGTGCAGCACCCTGTCCTCCTCCGACATGGACTCTGGGGGAGATGCAGCGTATTCTTTAATGAGATCTCGCTGCATCCTAATGACGTGTGCCAAGTAGTTCAGCGCCCTTACCGAGAAGGTCGCTGAACTAAACATCCGCTTCCCCAAGCGGTCCATCATCCGAGACTCCTTGCTCGGGGGATGGACTGAGGGATTCTCCTGAGCAAGTTCCCTCTTGGTGGCCGCCGTCAACATGGCATCTACCGGAGGCCCCTTACTCCAATGGGCACGGTCGGATGGTGGGCTAAGGATCCTATCAGGCCTCTTAGGAATTGGCTCCACGGTGTCCGGTTCCTTCCACGCCCTGGTGGTAATGAGGTCCACCAGGGGGTCGGCAGGAGGGGACACCCAAGAGGTAGACGGGCCCGCTTCAAATGCCTCCAAGAACACGGACTCGTCCGAGGAAGACTTGGGGGCAGACCACCCCCCCTTATACGGAGCATTTCCATGATGTCTCCAAATGAGACATCCTCGGGGGGTGACCGTGGGGAGCCTTTCCCCTTCCTCCAAGTCCGTGTCTTCTGTGAGAGACTCGGGGGAGTCAATGTGCCTCCTTTTGCACGTATGCTTGCGAGGGACATCCTCTGGGGCTGTCAGAGGACTCCTCGCAAGCAGCAACTTGTTCCATTGGAGCAACTTGGGGCACAGAAGCGGGCTGTCCCAAGGGCCGGATGGTGGAAGCCTGGCCCAGTGCAGAGGGAGCGCGGGACGGAGCCGAAACAAGTGCCGGGGTCCGGAGACCCTCAACAGGGCCCTCTCCACTACATCAAATGCCGAAGGGAGCCGACCTCGACCAAAGGATCCGACAATCGGCTCCCTCGGATCCGAAGAGTGGATCGAGCCAGCGCTGGCGCCGGATCCGGCGACAGTGCGCTCTGACACAGACGGCGCCAAGGAGCACTGATCCCCGGATCCGAGGCTCGGATCCAGGCTCCGAGAGGTCGGATCCGATGCACTCGAGGGCAGAGTCGGATCCGGCACAGTACTATCGGCGCCGACCCACCCCGCCCGGCTGCTCGGCTCCAGCTGCTCAACCCGGATAGCGGGTCGGAGAAGGAGAAATCGGTTTGAAAAAGGGTGTTGAGCTCCCCCCCAGAGGGGGGGGAGGCAAGAGCACTCCCATCTGCATCTGGGCCTGGATGAACCTTCTCATCATCCGTCCAGATCAGCATCCGAAGGCTATACGGATCTCGACGAGGCTACCGAGGTAGGCCTGGAGTGCCTCCTCGATAGCCTCGACGGAGATCGGGTCTCCTCCTCCTCAGGTCCCGGTGAAAAGCAAACTGGAGACCGGAGCCGAGAAGGAGGAGACCGAGCCGACAATGGCGCCGACAACGGAGCCGGGGGAGAAGCCCGCTTGGCTGGCGGGGCCGAAACAGAGATCTCGCCCGCCGCTAGGTGCTTCTCCCTCCGTCCTTTTTCTAGCATCCCTCTCCTCCGAACCAGAAACGGGAGGTTGAGTCCCAGGAGGAGGAGGGGGTGCCACAGAGGGAAGAACCGTAGGCACGGTTACTCCCGAAGGAGCGGAGGTCGGAGCCGAGTCCGGCGGTAAAAGGCCCGCCAAAACAAGCTTGGACCTCCGCTCCTTCAATGCCCTGGGGTTGAACCCTGCACAAATGGAACATCCAGATGTGAGGTGTTCAACCCCAGGCATCTAACACACCGAGTGTGGCCATCAGCTGGGGAAAGTTTATGGCCACACTCGGAGCATTTAGAAAATATAGATTTGGGTTGGTCTGCCATCCCAATCTACAAAGTAGTTACCAAACTAAAAGTAACTAAACAATATACACACACAGGCCCAACACACACACACTACGCCAACAGCGAGGAGGGAAATAACTTTTAGATTAACTCTAAAAAGTAAAAATATCAAAGGGGAAACCTACACTTTCACACAAAAAATCAATAAAAACTTTAAAATTCTGATATTAACAGTAAAAACTAGCACTTAGCTTGAGAGCTTGAGAAACAAATCCAGTCACCATGCGCGGCAAACGAGATCTGAGGTCATGAGGGTAGAGCAGGGCATTATGGGTGAGGGGAGGAGCTGAGAGCTTGGATCCATAGCTGGAAAACCATGCCGGTTCGGATCCGATATCGGATCCATAACCCACAGGTTGCAGACAAATGAATCTCCTACTTCAGATCAGTCTTTATAGATTGATTAATTCAATAAGAATTTATCTGTTGTTTTCCACTTTTTAGTTGCTGTACTAATGGCAGCTTATTTTGACACAGCATACTTTCTAAGGGATTCAGACTGCATTCTGGAATGAAGTAACATAATGTACACAAGATATTCTCAACCTTGAAATGTTGTTAGCAAGCAGTATAGTTATGCATAGTAATACCAGACTGAGCTGCCTGCTGCATTATGAACTCTTTCTACCAGCCACTAAGCACTAGCACGGTTATCTAGCTACTTCACTCACTGTACAGTCTGTCCAGTAGTCCAATTGTATCTTACCATCGCAACTGGATAACCTCAAAATACCCCATGGATCAGTTCTTAGACTCCTCCTGTGTACAGTACTTCTTACTGGTGTGCCAGATTCCTGCCACCCCACCTCAGTCATGCAGTATGCTGACTACACTACCATCTAGTATCCCTCCAGATTGCTATCTGAAATCCAGTCCACTCTTTAGATCTTTTTCAGTTCCACTCAAATATGGATAGAGGAATCAGGTCTTTTTGAATAATACAGACCTTTTGTTGTATAATCAGCATTACTTTGTCTGTCAAGTCAGACCAGCTACAAATGGTGTTTTTCCACTACCTAGTCACTTCTCTGGTTCCACAGTTTTTGCTAACCTATGCTCAACCTTTACCAATTAAATAAAACAGGACTACCACTGGGTTTCTTCCACACCCCAAACCTTATCAGTATGACTCCCCTAAACAAATAACTGGCTTAGACTAGAAAATAACTAGGCTTTCCTCACAAAGAAAGTTTGTCCATTCAGTTCTACACAAACCTAATAACTGCATTTTAGTCGCTAGTATATTGTTGCATCCCAACCTGCTTCCTGAGAGCCTGTAGCAAGTTCCTCATTAAGTCATTAACCTAATTAGTACAGCTGAACATAGGGACTTTATTTACAAATTTTAGAGCAATCTACCAGTAGCTAGAACCAACACCACAGCATTTAAGACAACCCTTATAAAATGTCTCAAGCATTGCTGGACCTGTAGCTGTGCTGACTAGATTTCCAGTTCCATAGAAACAAAACCTGCATCTTGTTCACAAATATTCCTTAATTTAATAATTTAATCAGGTAATATATATATATATATATATATATATATATATATATATATATATATATATATATATATATCATCCTGTGTCAAGTTTGTTTTAATCAAAGAACAACTTTGCTTCAACTGTTTCTTCTGTGATCTACTACCGCTGTAAGATTGTTTTTTTTTTCTGTTTTTACTTCTATATGCAATAAGTTTAAGCATTTTCTCTGCAGTATACTTTACATGTCTGTATGCAAGTGTTGATGTTATCAATGGTTCATAGGTTCATAGATGAGTACTAGGCTAACTGCCCTTGTGAGCCATTTTAAGTGTAGCCAGTTACCCCATATGAGAATCAAACCCTGTACCTTGGGTCTGTAAGGTAAACACTTTAGCCATTATGCCAACCTCCCATACTGTTTACCGTATATTCTCTGCAAAACATGTTTTTTTGGGTCCCCTTCATATGGTCAAACTTTTAAAAGCTCGACTTTCATATGGCCGAGACCATATGATCAATCTTTTAAAAGCTCGACCGGTCTGAATGGGGATCTCCATAGAGCATGGTATGGGAAGATTTACCTTTACCGCAATGTAGTGTGTATATTTAAATAACAGGAGGTGTGGGGGTGCTGGGGGGCTTGACCCCCCCCCCCGCTAGCAGTGTTTAGTGTTTTTTTTTTTTTTTTTTTTTTTTTCTTTACATTTTCGAACATTCAGATGTTCGATCATATGGTCTCAACCATATGAAGTCGAGCATTTGGATGTTCTATTATGTGAAGTAGACCTGTTTTTATATATATATATATATATATATATATATATATATATATATATATATATATTATATATCTGCAAAAATATGTACTACTGTTATTCTTCGCCATTACTGAAAATAGATCCTGACCATTTTGGCAATCCCAGTCAAGAATGAAATAAATATACAAATATGTAAGTAGTAATGTTATTTCTTTCTTTAAAATGTTCACATGCACTGATTTTTTAATTCTCAAAAGTATATCTATTGATGTTTCTAAAACTCTAGCTTAGTTGTGAACATTTTCAGGATCCATAGTTCAGTCCTGATTTCTGGTGACTGTTCGTTTGGAGTTTGTCATGATGTTCTTCGTGTTTCACTGTTGCAGTCATCACATTTGGGTTATCCCTGCCAGGGTAGCCTCGGCCGGCCCGAATACCAGAGGCTTAGTATTTCTGCTTCGGTTGCTGTCGCTTCAGGACTGACATCTGGTCATCAGTAGTATAAAGTAGGGCAGCCAATGCCATTGCATCAGTCTTTCTTGCCGAGGAGCCCGAAGCAGTTCACACGAGTACCGGTCGGCCGCTAAATTGAAGCTGAAGTCTTCTAAAGCTAAGTACCCCGTTGGAGATCCTTTTTTCTTGCACTAACCGATGTCAGAAAAAGTTAACAATTGTCTCACTTGTGGAAAGCAAATACGAAGACTTTCATTCTTACTGCGTCACTTGCTTAGGCCCAAACTATGACGTCCCTCGCTGTCGCTTTTGTGCTTTGTTTAACGCCAGAACTATACGTCATCAGGCCGTTATTGTAGCTAGATATTTTTGCTTACAGTCCTCGAATTCCGATATGGCTTTGGTAAGCCATCCGACAGCAGATCTTCCTAAAAAACATAAAGATAAAGACAGAGACAGACCGCACAGGTCCAAACCTACCGATGATGCTTCCGTTAAGCTAGTCGTCAGTTCTCTGGTCTTCAGTGAGGCACTTTCCAAGCCCCTGATGCCCGCTTTGGTGGATTCGCAGGCCGCTACCGAGACCCTTTCTGAGTCCGATATGTCGCAAATCTCTTCTTCAACTAAGGATCCTGCGGTTGTCTCTCCCTTGGATGGGTCTGGAGCAGCTGAGCAGGCACTGGCTTCCGAGGAAGTACTTCGCACTACCGATTCTTGACAAAAAACGACGACTTCTTTCAGGTCTACTGTTCTTTCGAAAACTACTGAGTTTCTAAGACCCAGGGTACGAACCACACCCAAGAAACTGACGGCCCAATCTCAGGCACCTGCTTCCTAGCCTCAGTCTCAAATGCTTAAAATGGCAGAAGACCTTATCATGCTGATCAGGGGAAGACAAGCTACCCCTTCCAAAAGAAAAAGAGATCTGTCCCCAGTAGTTTTGTCTGAACAGGAGTCTGATGACTCTGATGCATCTGAATATGAAGACATGCAACCCTCTCTGCTTATGAGGATTCTGATGCAGAGAATTCCATTCCTTCAGCCTCTCTGCCCGAGGACTTTTCCTTTGGGGAAACCCTTCATACCTTAAGGGAGCATTTGAAATGTGAATGTCAGGACTACCCTCAGTCTAAAAAGAGACTCCGAGAATTATTAGATCTTCCACAGCACAGACCCCTGACCATTCCCCCATTCTGGATGTTGTGGACAATGTTTTCCTGGAATACAGTTTGTCTCCTGACACTCTCCCTCATGCATCCAGAAAACCTTACCGGTATTAGAGTCCCTGACTCACACAAATTTCTTTTCAAAAATCCTACTGCTGACCCTGAGGTAATTTCTCAAGGGCCTAAAGAAATTAAAGAAACCTCTGCTAAGAATCCCAGCCCCTCAGATAGGGATTCCCGTGCACTAGACAGATGGGGTAAAAGTATACACCTCTGCTACTCTTGCTGTCAGAGCACTAAATAGCCAGGTCCATGTGCTAAAACCTCAACAACATACCATGGAACTCCTCAAACAAAAAGTGTCTTCCTTTCCTGCTTGTGCAGAATCTAAAGAGTTACAAGAGTTAATGCATTCTGCAAGTCAAGTGACTAAGCACACCTTACACTGTGGTTTTGACACCCTAAAAGCTTCTTGCAGGGCAGCAGTCACCTGTTCAGTCCTTAGAAGGGAATCATGCAGGAAGTGTCTACGTTTCATGGCAGGATCTCTGCACTTTCAGTTCTCTGCACTTCCCTTTAGCTTATCTACTACTCTGAGTTTTCATAAAATGTCCGGCTCCTGCCATTGCCTTTTGCAGACAAAGGAATATCCAAATTTACTCATACTTAGACGAATGCCTAATTCAGGCAGTCAGTCAGGCAAGGCTGCTCAAGCACCTGGCATTTGTAAAGTCCCTACTGACCTCCCTAGGGTACACTATCAGTGAAAAGAAATCCAAGCTAGTACCCACCCAAAGGATTATATTCCTGGGAGCAAGCTGGGACACAGCATCCCAGATGGCATTCCTTACACCAGAAAAGCAAACTTAGCTGACAGCCTACTTCAACCTACTTCTCAACTAGCCACCAGACCCCAGTTATCTGCAAGGAAAATCCTGCAAGCTCTGGGGTTCATGGCATCTTGCATTCTACTCATTCCGTATGCCAGACTGCATATGAGGAAACTTCAATGGTACCTAAAAAAACCTTTGGTGTAAACACTCTCAAGACCTGGAAACTCATACCAATGAAACCTTGCTTAAGGAAAGATTTTCTTTGGTGGGCAGCAGCATGCTCCCACAACAAGGGACGACCTTTCTCACCACCACCACCACCCCCCCTCCCGCCACCCAGACCCTCACCACAGACACATCAGACTATGCCTGGGGTGCACACCTGAATGGCAGGTGCATACAGGGCCAATGGAGCCCACAGCAAATCCATCTGCACATCAACCAAAAAGAGATGTCAGCTGTCCTGCATGCATTGACAGCTTTCAGGCCCCTTTTCTCACCAGGGGCTCTCCTGATCAAAACAGACAAACACCACTTGTGTGTGATATATCAACAAGCAGGGAGGGACTCACTCCTACCCTCTGTGCAGGCTGTCCATGACCCTTTGGCACACAGCCTCTGCCATGCAACTCCACCTGTTAGCACAATTCCTGCCACGTTCTCTAAACTCTCTGGCAGACCACTTAAGCAGAAATCTTCTGGACCCACACGAGTGGCAGCTAGACAAAAGAACCCTCACCCTAATAACTCGGAAATGGGGCTCCCTGAAGGTCGACCTCTTTGCCTCCCACACCAACCATCAGCCCAGTAAGTTCTGCACCAGGGAGCATCACTGCATGGCTTGAGAAGTGGATGCCCTATCCTTCCCCTGGGTCAGACTCTCAGTCTATGCATTTCCTCCACTACCTCTCATCACCAGGGTTCTGTTCAAAATAAGGGAGGAAAACCAAGGACAATTCCTATTGCTCCAGACTGGCCTCATCAGCACTGGTACCCACTGCTGTGCAGCCTGTCCCCACTGCCACAATGACATCTCACTCAGGCTCCAACCCTCCTGACCCAGAGGGAAGGAGAATTCATGCATCCCCAATTGCAGACCCTCAATCTGGCAGTCTGGCTTATTCCCTGACCACCAATCAATCTGCCAGCCTCAGTAAACAAGATCTAGATGTTATACGTGAGGCCAAATGCCCTAGCACTAGAAAGTCTTACGCTGACAAATGGAAAAGGTTTTGCACCTGGATTTAGGCTAAGGGAGCCGATACGGCACAGCCCTCCCTACCTTTCATCCTGGATTACCTAGCTGACCTGCTTCCCAGTCGTTTCTCATTTTCGTCTATTAAGATTCATGCCTCTGCTATCTCTGCTCATTTCCACACTGAGCAGCCCCTTTTCTCACACCCTCTGATCAAACAATTCCTAAGAGGGGCTAGCAACTTGAGGCCACCCAGAAGAGCACCTTCCCCAGCTTGGGACCTTAACTTTGTGTTGGAAAAGCTCACCCTGCCCCCCTTTGAACCAGCATCTTCAGCAGAGTTGAAATTTCTCTCCTGGAAGACAGCTTTTCTTCTGGCTATCACTTCAGCCAAAAGAGTCTCCAAGCTACAAGCACCCATGACTGTGGAGCCCTTCATCATCTTCACTGCTGACAGGGTTTCCCTCAGGACTAACCCATCCTTCATCCCTAAAGTGGTGTCCAGTGTGGCTCTCAACCAATCCATTCATTTGCCCACCTTTTTCCCTAACCCACAAAACAAAGGGGAAAGGATCTTGCACTCTCTAGATGTGCACAGACAGCTCAGATTCTATCTATACAGGACTAAATCATTCAGAAAGTCTGATCAATTTCTGGGCCAAAAGGCAAAGCCATCTCCAAACAAACAATTTCCAAATGGATAGCACACTGCATCCATTTCTGTTAACAAGCAACATGGAAAATCTCCCCCTAAGGGGATCAGGATTCACACCACCAGAGCAGCCTCCACCTCTGCAGCTTTCCAAAGAGGAGTCCCCACCAGGGACATCCTGGAGGCTGCCACCTGGACATCTGTTCTCACTTTCACCAAGCATTACCACCTGCCTATCTTCTCCAAATCCAGGGCAGGTTTTGCCACTGCAGTTTTGCAGGGCATCTTAGCCAGCCCCTAGTCTCCTTGACTGCCTCCACCCTTTTCCTCAGCTTTGGGAATCAACCCAAATGTCATGACTGCAACAGTGAAACACGAATAACATAGTACAGTTGTGTACACTTACATAAATGTAGATGTTCGAGTGTATTCAGTGTTGCAGTCCTGATTTCCCTCCCTCAATCCCCCTCTTCTTTCTCTCTCCCCTTGCAAGAGACATTTTGATATTTATTTTCTACTGGTGCGTTTCTTCCTCCATATCCTGGCTCCCACTTGGGGGATCCTGATAGGGCAAGAAAAACTGATGTAATGGTGTCGGCTGCCTTACTTTATACTACTGACAACCTGACGTCAGTCCTGAAGCGACAGCAACTGACGCAGAAATACTAACCCTCTGGTATTTGGGCCGGCCACGGGCTACCCTAGCAGGGATAACCCAAATGTGATGACTGCAACAATGAATACACTCAAACATCTACATTTATGGTAAGTGTACACAACTGTACTTTCTCTTCTTGTCTGCAGAGTCTTCTCTTTTCTTTCATTTCCAGAAAATACTACTGTATTATCCATGTCTCTATATGGTGTATTTATATTTGCCCTTGTGGCCTAGGCTATGACAGAAAAGTGAAAAAGACCATTTCCCTTACCGAGTTAACAGGCAAAAAAAAAAGAATTAAAAATCAATCCTGTACTTATTTCTGGATAAGCTGATAAAAGTATTCCTGTGAAGCTTTATTTGACTGATGGTGGTGCAATAAGCAATGTGACAGTATTTCAGACAAATGAGGGAATTAGAGTTACTTAACAGAGTAGTCTGTCGATGGTAATTTCCTTAGAGTTCAGCAGTTGTAGACTACTTCCCTCACGTATTTTGCTGTTTTGTGTGTAGTTATGAATACTAGGATAGGGTCCTCTTTAAACCAGCATCAGGGGTGTGGTGATAAGAAGCTTGGTATCTGATATGGGTAACTTAAGCTCAGATTTTCTAACTCTAAATCAAACACTTAGAATGCAATATTCTGTTCTGTTTTGGTAACAAGACTTTATGTAGATTATGGTTATATGACAAAGCTTTCAGATATATGTAAATTAGTTGCTGAATTCTGCCCAAGTTACAAGCCTCATAAGTCACTTTCACCAACCATTTGGTGAAAGACATTGTAGCAGAGAAACCTGTGTTACAAAATGCAGACGATACTGATGGCAGGTGTCTTCCATCGTTTAGTAAGCACATGCAGGGGAACGTGTTTAGGGCCCATGCCTTCACTCCTTTTTTATCAGTTTGATTCCGTCTTGTTGGGGCATGAAACATAAAATGAGTAGCAAAGACATAATTGAATGAATCTGTATTAATTAGTTACTCAGTACCCTATTATGATAAAATTAATAGTGTTTTTAATCATCCAGCATTGATGATATGAGTTTTGCATTTAAACTGTAAAGTGTAAGAGAGTTCTTACAAAGCTGCTGCAGGTCATGTTGTGACTCTTTCTACCCAATGCCTGTGTTATCTGGACTGTGTACTTAAAAAGATGGACTTGCTATATTTCGCAGTGGCATGTTAAATCAGTCATTGGTAATTTCCTCAGAAACTGATTGAGGAGGTTAATGTGTAAAATGTACTGAATATAAAATAACAGTGTTCTAAGCTCTTCTGTTTAGGTCAGAACCTAAATGTTATTTTTGATTAGAGCTGCAAGGTTTCCAAAAAAGTAGGTTCAATCAGCAAATGTGACTTTTTTACTTTTGTGCATAAATGTCAAGACAATTGTTGCATTAACAGACCTTCCCTTAAGACTCAAGTTTGACAACCAGCGCCTGAGTAATTAATAGCCTGACCTACCGACCTGCCTTCAGGACTCAAGTTTGATGACCAGTGCCTGACTGATTTGATTGATTCAAAGACTGCCTTGGTCAAGCAGAGCTGTGCAGCAATGAATATAGGGTCCCTCAATGCAGTTAGCAAGTTTAAACCAAATCTGCCCCATGGCTTTCAAAAGAAACCAAACATAAAATCCATCTCAGAAATAAATACTGGGCCAAATGGAGAATGACTAAAAGTTCTGTAGACCAACAAAATTTCAGACATCTAAGAAATGACACTAAGAAAGCTACACTCTGATAAAAGAAACCACTACCTACAATTTCAGCAGGCTAACCATAATAACCCACAAAAATTCTGGGCAAGCATTAACCAATTACTACATCCAGGTCAATCCATTACACCAAACCCCAAAACATAGACCAGGAAAATCCCATGCATACTGCCAATGCCTTCAATACCTTTTTCACTGATGCTATCCAAACACTAGCCAGTCACCTAATAACTTCACTCTACCTTCCTATAACACAACTCCACCCCCTCCATTTCTCTTCCAACCAGTCCCAACAACACATATTCTTACCCTTATCCATAAACTGAAAACATGCTGTCCTTCAGTAGACCAACTACCTGCTAAATATCTACAGAAATCAGCCAAGGCTATTGCCTACCCCATTTCCATTCTGATCAATAGAACTGTTAGTGAAGGTCACATCCCTAGCATCTGGAAAGTCTCCCATATTATTCCCCTTCATAAAGGTGGAAACTCCAGTGAATTCTTCAACTACCGTACCATAGCCCTTCTTTCTCCTTTGGCAAAGATCATGGAGAAATGCATCCACAGGCAATTGCAAGACCACCTAATCCAAAATAACTTACTTTCCAGCTGTCAACATGGTTTCAGACCTTCCCACAGCACTACCACTGCCCTCCTTTCCTTTACTGATTGTATTAACAAAAAACAAAACTTTAATATGCTTCCCTCTGCACTATTTATTGATCTGTCCAAAGCATTCGATATGGTAAATTACCAAATTCTCATAAATATCCTCTAATCCCTGTCATTAGATGCACTCACTGTAAAATGGTTCCAGTCCTACTTGGATAAAAGACAACAGGCTGTACTTTGGCATAACACTCTTATCTACCCACCTACCAGTTAACCTCGGTGTCCCTCAGGGGTCCATATTAGGACCTCTCCTTTTCTCCATATTTATCAACAACCTTCATCTAGCAATCCCCCAAGCTACATGCATACAGTACACAGATGACTCCACACTTATATGTTCAGCCACATCCACTTCTGAACTTTATTCCCTTACCCAAAAAGTATTTAACACAATTGAACAATGGTTCACACAGCGTTGCCCTCTCTTGAACCCCCAAAAAACTAAACTCCTCCTTTTCAATCCTACTCATAAGTCCTTCCCTATAGATTTTTCAGTTACATCCACTAATGGTACCATTATATCACCATACCCAACTACTTGGTATCACCATTGACAACAACCTTAACTTTAACATCCACGTCAACAATACTTTAAAAACTGTCAACAAAAAACTTGGCTCTCTCTACAGGATTAAACCCTTCCTTTCAACTACAGCCAGAATAACTATTGCACACTCATCTAATCTCTACACTCCTCTATGCCTCATCCATTTTCACTAATCTATCTAAGAATAACCTCAACAAAATGGAACTCTCCTACAATAATATAGCCAGATTTGCTATAGGCAACCCATTTAGAACCCACCATTGCTTTAATTTAAAGCAGCTACAATGGCTGGAACTACAGAATCTGCTTAAATACCATCAACTAATCATTGCCCATAAGACTCTTTATCAACCTTCCAATACTCCTATTCTATCTACCATCATCACCCCCTATAATAATCTGAAGTCCTTACGTTCATCTCAGAAACTTCTAGTAAACACATCTAAATCTAACAACAGGGCTGGGGAGTCTCTCTTCTCTAATACTGTGGGAAGATTCTGGAATCTCCTACCCAGCGACCTTTCCTCACTTTTTTCTATATCACTCTTCAAAAACAGACTGAAACTTTTCCTCAAAACACACTGGTTATGCCCCTGTACTAAACCTGACTAGTTATCTGTTCTATCCAAAATATGCTCTGCCTACCCTATTCTTCTCATTAATTGTTCTATCTACCTTATTAACAACAATTACCATTTCCCTCTACATTTCATAATTTCCATCCCTGTGGATACTTATTATTGGGAAAACTCTATCAATATAATTTTACATTAAACTGCCTCTTTTTTTATTATGTATTTTACCTAAATGTTGTATTGTACCTGCATTTTACACTGTTATGATTTCTGTCCTCACTGAATATTTCTGTGTTAACCAGAAATGTCCATTGTATATATATATATATGACTGATGTTGTTATATGTTATTTGCTGTGTTTTATTTTTTTATCATGGAGCTTATCTCCCTGGGCCTCTACTGAAAATAGACATATATCCAGTTAGACCAGCCTGGTCAACAACTGTAAAATAAATAAAATAAAAATAAACTGCTTTTAGCTGTAATTCTATGTGTTGTCTCATCCTTCCGTCTGTATTGTGGTTTACCATTTATCCCAAGAGCCAAGACAAGAACTTATTACAACATGGCATACCAGGATATATATTAGCTTGCTTCTCATTACTATCTTTTATACATTGTAGCTGTAACAATGCTTTCTAATTATTCAAGTGACCTAGAGTCAGTTCTCTAACCAGGCAGCTGTGTCTAGTGAGTTATATTTGAACACAGAAGTAAAAAATGCATGTGGTAATCAGAGTTAGCTACTCCTAGATACTAGGAATGAGACAGAGGCTTTTTATAAAAGTATAGGTGATAAAACCTTGAACTGTACAGTAAGCTCAGTCACTTCCTCATCTGCTTACATGTGCCACTTCAGACCGGATTAATCAACAATAACGTCTACTTATCTAGGCAAAGAGTCTTGGCTCCATGAATAATACACTTAGCAAAACCAGTACTGAACACTTATTTCACTCATTTTATGTGTTGTGTATGTAATGTAACTGCAGTTTGTTCTGTACAGTGTTACTATTAAAATCAAAATTTCTACAATAGGGTTGAAAGGATGGCCTAATGGTTAAGGTGTTTGCCTTACAAACACAAAGTGCAGGGTTTGAGTCTCACAAGGGATAATTGGCTAGGCTTAAAATGGCTCGCAAGAGCAGTTAGCTTAGTACTAATCTATGAACCTATGAACCTATAAAAAAATCATTGTCATCATTATTAAGGATCCCAACATTTCATTGGCAGCTTCTTTTTTGTTAGGCATATTGCAGACACTAAACAGAGTAGCAAACTGTGTAGTCACGTGCATCTTCATGCACTTTCACATAATGGTGGGTGATAAAATGTCAATACTAAGCATTTTGATGGCTGCTTTATTACGCACCTGTTTAAACCTTTTCAGGAACAGAATACATTTTGTTGAATGAAGCTCTGCTTAACAGATCGCAAACATGTTGTAGAAGGCTATGTGTGCAGTAACAGCAGTGGCTGCAAATAGTAACAAATAGCATTGTTGACAGAATAAGAAGTAAAGATTTTAACCAGTCCCATGCCACCCATGGATTCTTGACTCTGACACAAAACCCTCAGGTTTAATTAGCAGACCCAGTCTCTGTGCAGCTGTATGGGGAGGTTGTGGAAAGGAACAAAATTTTGCCAGTTTGCCTCACTTGAGGGAGGAATAGCCAGCAGGACCTGCAGTGGAGAACTTGCTTCATTGCTGCTGTATAATATGGGGAAATGTAACAAGAATTCATCTGCTGACATAGATCTGCATCAATGATATTGCATATTAGGAGGGGTACAAGGCAAAGGGTAAGTCATACAGAAAAAGTCTGAATTGCTCAAGGATTATTACAGTTGGCCTCAGCCTCTCTGTCATCATGTCTAGCAGTGTGGCCTTGGCCAACCAGTGGGAGGCTGAGTGATACAGATTGTGAGGAGAGGCTAGATTATCTCAGCAGGGGAAAGGAAAACTACAACGTGAAAATATAGCAGCAGTAGATTGTAGTACAGTTTCTCCACATCACGTTTAAGATGGAATTATATATTTGCTAAAATCAAGGATTATTCCTAACTTGACTGTAGTATATAGATCTGCATAGATATGAATTTTTTACATAAAGGTAGTCCAGCAAATCCACATGCTATAAAAATGTGTATCATACATTTATGTGTTTTAATTTGAATATTACCAGCACATTAGGTTTATAGGTGTGTATTAGTCTAACGACCACTGGATCCTTTATAAGCATAGCTGTGCATCCCAGTTCTCTTGACAAGTTCTGGTACAGCTTGGGAGATGAAATATTTACAAGCAGGGTCCTGGGAGATGAACCATTTACAAGCTGTCTGCTTCCATTATAGATATAGGTGCCAAACTAGGGATGAATTGATGATTCCCCACCTTGTTGCACTTAAATTGAGTTAGGGAGGAACACAGCTTCACATGGTTGGTGAGTCTCTTCCAGAGAAGGGCTAGTCTCTGGGAAACATACCTTTCATGCTAGTGTGGCCTGTTTATATCACAGGCAAAGTTTAAGTCATTAGAACAGGTAATTCTGGTGCTGCTTGTTTTGTGGATATGCAAAATGTCTATCAGAATGGGGTCCAACAATGTCTTGTTTGCAAGGCATAGGTTTCCCCCTAAACGGCCTATAGGAGACAGAATACAGGGATAGGACTTTGAAGCAGTCTGAATAAGACATGTTATTTACACCTTTTATTCTTTTAGTGAAGAAACCCTGTGGACATCCCATTTGTTGGGTGTGCCTGGTTAGGAGAACGCCAAAGGGGGCTTTTTCTCAACGATAAGTCTGATGGGTGCCAATTGTAGTATAACATTGGCCTGCTTGGACCGAGATACAATATGCTTGTTTATACATTGCACAACATAGAATGTTTTTCACTAGTCTAGACATGTGATGGAATAGGAGCTGAATGCAAAAAATGCATTGAAGGATCTTAGGCTAAGTACTGCAGAACGTTTGCATTTAAATGTGACAGTGAAGGTTTTTAATGCTTTATTAGAGTCACCAAACCAAAAGTCCATTTTAAATTGAAATGAGGAGGGGGTTTGCTGACTGAAATAACATCAGCTTTCAGGAAGCATGAGACATGAGGGTATAAGAGTAGAAGACAAAGTAAAGGGAGCAGAAGGGAATTGATGCGTGAATGGTGATGTTTTACTGTCAAAAAGTTAGAGAACATCAAAATGTTGCATGTTGCAGTGGTTCTGAAAGGTGTAGGTGTTTCAGGTATAATAGAAATGAGGGAAACAGTATATAGATACTGGGATGTTGTAACACTCAAATTGGGGATGTACAAAGGAAGCACAATTCATGGTGGAGTGGTAGTACACATTTGGGATGTGATAAAAAGTTCCTATACAAAAAACCTATTGTGAAAAAAAAGGAAGGGATGATTGTCATACAGACCTTGAGGATGAAATGAGAAACAGAGTGTTACTTGTGGGAATTTACAATATACCGACCCTCGGGTGCAGGAAATGATGATGATGAGATCAGAAGTAGAATTAGTTGATTGGCAAAGGCAAAGAGAATCGTATCCATAAGGGCTTAGTCTTCCTGCAGCAAACTGGGAAATGCCCATATTTTTGACTGAGTGAATGGGACATAGTAGAGGATGTACTGGAGTCCAGTACTGGTCTTAAGCAGAGATTGAAGTTCCCAGCCAGAAAAGGAAGTATACTTGAACTAGTCCCAACTAATGCAGTAGATTTAACAGCAATTGCAGTGCAAGCACTGAACAATGCCATTCCATGCTTTACCATCTCCTGAGTACTACCAGGATGTTTCACAATAGCAGTAATAAGGGATTACAGATGTGCAGACTTTAAACTTTTGTGGAGTATACTGTTAAACATTATAGAAAAGTAAGAGAGACCAAGGACATTGGGGGAGCTGTGGAACAACGGAGGAAGTGAATGAAACTGTGTATCAAGAGAAAGCTTGGGAAGAAGAGTCAAAGGTAATATCACTGAAAAAAAAAGTCCTGTGGACAGATGAAAAGTGAGAAACACAATGAGAAAAAGGCCTACAGGCGTGCCAAAACAATACAGTAATATTTGTCTGACCAGCCAATGTAGCCCTAAGGAAAGGAGTTAGCTTGAGGTATGAGAGATATGCAAAATTCATGAATTGCCAAGATGTTGCTGTAGGGAAGTTGAAGTGAAATTTAAAAAGTTTCATAGATTGACAACATTTACTGAATGAATTTTCACTTCTGCTGTTTAGACAGGAACTAAGAAGGAAGACTGCAGGCATCATATTAAGTCAAACACATGAAGAAAATGCATGTATGGGGTAGTGTCTAGCAGACAACCAGGAAAAAGAATTCAAGAATCTTTGAGGAAGTAAGGCAAAATGTTAGTATGAATGAATTAAGCAATAACCCCTGACTGGGTGTGGGCAATGGTGGTTTACCCACAGTTAGTGTGGCTTGATCAGAAAGATGACTCATAAAAAAAACTGCCGTAGGTAAATCTAGCATTACCCACAGTCAAGAGTTATTGTTATTACAAAATTGCATTATTTAAGAAATTCGTTAGCTGTATTAAATAATGTCTTTGTATAATGGTGCTGTAATGTTTCAACATGTTCTCCCTCCTTTTCTGATGTCCTGTTTCTTCTTTCTGTTTTTTTTTTATTGCTATTCATAGTGCAAGAAACCTGGACAAAGCCCAGTACAATGGGGACAGGGTAAGGGAGCAAAGATACAAAAGTAGGGACAGACTGTGATGCTTTTATAAACTTATAAACTTAGAAAGTTACTGGAAAGAGAGGTTTTGTGTTAGCATGTATTTTCTGAAGGATGTGAAGCCTAAACCTCAATTGTCTGGCATAATTTAATGACTTCCATCCGCAGTCACTTGCCAGAAAACATTTTTTGTTAATGAGGAAAAGACCTAAACTGTGAGTCAAAAATCTGGGCATTATTGTGAAGATCCAGACAGTTAAGAGGTACAAGAGTCTGCTGAAATTTAAGGAGGGAGAGCACAGAAATAGAAGGAAAATTGGGTACATTTCTGTTACTTTACTTTTGCAGAATGTACCCAATTCTTCTTGTATTTTGCAGTTCCCAATGTAGCAAATTACAGTAGAAAAGTCTGACTGTTCAGTGGTACTTTAGTTGCTTGACTTTTTCTGTTGGTATGTGCTCGATTTACAGCAGACACACTGGTTGAGTTGTCCAATCAGCATGCATGTCTTTGAACGTCAAAGAGCTGTTATTGTATGATGTTCGTTAAACCGTTAGCAGAACTGCTTTGTAAACAACATTATGCCAGAAGACTGAAGTGGGACTAGGAAGGACCCAAATAATTGTAGACCTGTCAGTATAATTTCTTTTATATAGAAGATGATTGCTAAAATTCTTTGTAGCACACTGGTGGAGCTCCAGAACATTAATTCTCTGAATGGTGACACAGCCCATGAATACACTCAGAGGTCTTGTCAGTGTATCTTAATTCACTCTTGTGACTGTATCACCACAGAGATGAACAAGAAGAATCTTCTTGAAATGATGTATCTGAAGCTGTGCAGGGCCTAGTGGTTGGTTGTGTCCCAGAATGGTGGGGTGGATTGGAAACTGGCATACTGATTAGAAGCAAATAGTGGTTGTTGTTGGAAAATGGACAGGAGAAAAGTTTGTAAGCAGTAGAGTGATACAGGGTCACTGCAAGCACATTCTTGTTATAGTAGGTACAGTGGATATAAAACGTTTACACACCCCTGTTAAAATGCCAGGTTTTTGTGATATAAAAAAATGAGACCACTATAAATCATTTCAAAACTTTTTCCACCTTTAATGTGACCTATAACCTGTAAAATTCAATTGAAAAACAAATAAATCTGTTACGGGAAAAATATAAAAAAAATAAAAAACGTACAATACGCTGGTTGCATAACTGTGCACACCTTTAAACTAATACTTTGTTGTGTGTGCACACCCTTAAACTAATACTTTGTTGAAGCACCTTTTGATTTAATTATAGCATTCAGTCTTCCTGGGTAGGAGTTATTGACTTGGCAGTATTTGCCCACTCTTCCTTGCAAAAATGCTCCAAATCTGTCAGATTGCGAGGGCATCTGTTGTGCACAGTTCTCTTCAGGTCACCCCACAGAGTTAGGTCTGGGCTCTGGGTGGGCCATTCCAAAACTTTAATTTTCTTCTGGTAAAGCCATTCTTCTGTTGATTTGGATGTATGCTTGTTGTCATTGTTGTGTTGAAAGGTGAAATTCCTCTTCATCTTCAGCTTTCTAGCAGATGCCTGAAGGTTTTGGGCCAAAAGTGACTGGTATTTGGAACTGTTCATAATTCCCTCCATCTTGATTAAAGCCCCAGTTCCAGCTGAGGAAAAGCAACCAAAAGCATGATACTGCCACCACCATCCTTCACCGTGGGGAAGGTGTTCTTTTGGTGATGCAAAGTGTTGTTTTTGTGCCAAACATACCTTTTGGAATTGTGGCCAAAAAGTTCAACCTTGGTCTCATCAAACCCTAACACATTTTCCCACATGCCTTTGGGAGACTTGATGTATTGCTTTGCAAATTTTAGCCGGGCCTGCATGTTTTTCTGTGTAAGAAAAGGTTTCTGTCTTGCAACCCTACCCCATAGTCCAGACATATGGAGAATATGGGAGATTGTTGTCACCATGTAGTGCACAATCAGTACTTGCCAGAAATTCCTGCAGCTCCTTCAGTGTTGCTGTAGGTCTGTTGGCAGCCTCCCTGTCCAGGTTTTGTCTTGTCTTTTCATCAGTTTTGGATGTCCAGTTCTTTGCAGCATCACTGTTGTCCCATATTTTCTCCACTTTTTGATGATTGTCTTCACTGTGTTCCTTGATATGTCCAATGCTGTGGGAATTTTTTTGTACCCTTCTCCTGACTGACACCTTTCAACAATGAGATCCCCTTTGATGCTTTGTAAGCTCTCTGTGAACCATAGCTTTTGCTGTGGCAGGCAACTGAGTAAATGTCAGGGAAATCCTACAAGGACAACTGAACTTTATTTGGGGTTAATCAGAGTCTCTTTAATTGATGGCAGGTGTGTACCCAAGAAGACTGAATGTTGTAATTAAATCAAAAGGTGCTTCAACAAAGTATTAGTTTAAGGGTGTGCACACTTGTGCAACCAGCATATTCAACGTTTTTCATTTTTTATATTTTTTCCCCTAACAGATTTGTTTGTTTTTCAATTGAATTGTGCAGGTTATAGGTCACATTAAAGGTGGGAAAAGGTTTGAAATGATTATTGTGGTCTCATTTTTTATATCACAAAAACCTGGCATTTTAACGGGTGTGTAAACTTTTTATATCCACTGTAAATGTCAAATATTACTTTGTATTTGAAAGACAAAGAGCATTTTGTTTGCTGATGATATACATTTTGTTGCATTAACCACAAATGGTGAGTGGTGGACTCCAGACAGACCTGTGGTTGCAGGCATAATGTACAGATAGGGATTTAATGTAAAAGAGTACAAGGCAGTGCTGTTTGAGGAAAGTAAGTATAGGAAAAGAATTGCGTTGTCTGGGTTATCTTAAGCAGAACAGTTGAGGAAGTATTGAAAGCAATTGTCCCTGTTAGGCTGAATCATGCTGTGCAACATAAAAGTAAGTGATGAAGACTCCTAACATGGCAGGCAGCAAAGTCCAGGGAGTGGACTTCAGAGGTGTTATGTTCACAGTATCACTGTACAGGGTGTTAGTACTAGATCTGGCATACTGCGTATAGTTCTCGAAGATATACAAAGAGAGGTTTAGTGCAGAGTTATCAGTACTGCAAACAGTGAAACATGGCCATCATAGGACCAAGGAATTAGAAAGCTTAGTATGTGGACTTTGTATGGTAGATGTGAAAACAGAATTTGATTTGGACGTATTTGAATGTTGAGTGATATGCAGGAGAAATGGTGAATGTAAATACTGCTATGTGCTTTTGCAGTTGTACAGATTAATTCCACTCTTCACAGCTGTTCTCATCCGTGTTTATATTTTAACAAACACAGAATCTGTTTTCTTGCATTGTTTTATGTACAGGCAGCAGTTGTTTGTAGTGTGACGCCCCTGCACTAGCCCAGTAATCAAGGAGCCTTAATCCTCACCACTGGCAACAGCAGGAGACGTACACAATGGGAGGATGACAAGTACACACACAGTAAAACGCAATTTCCCTTAAGAGCACACAGAGATCATATTCAGTTTGGGGCTTGTTTCTCCCTGTTTCTCCAGATCCCCAGTAAGACTCCCCACTGGCACGGCTATAGAGTGGAGACCTTTGCCAGGGTTCCAAGCCAAGTCCTCCAACACTCTCTCTGTCCATCCAGTGCTTCCTGTCCATGCCCAAATACCTCACACATACACATCTGGGGAAGGCTGGCACAGGTTTACTAGCTATGCCCCCTTCTGCCCAGTCTGTAAGGTAGTTATCACTGCCATCAGAACAACTACTTGTCAGGTACTATAAGGCCCTTACAAAGGGTGTCCAGTCCTACTGTGTAATGTTACTACTAATCCAAATGGTAGGCTGACCAAGAACAAGGCTGTTGAGGAGTGGCCTATACAGTATCACCAAATACATATGCAAGTACGCTAAGAGGTTAAATATGCATCACAAATATCAGCCACACAGATAGATAGGTTTAAATATATTTAATAATAAATAATAAAAGAACAAGACAATACTCAGTAAGTCACCGCAGTAACTTCAGAGTTCAAAATCACAAGAAATATTTTAAAACATTTCAGGACAGTCACAAATCAATACAGAAAACATCTAAACTAATCTTTACTATATTCCTATCTATATCTAAAAGAGATACTATGCCCTAAATCTTACGTGTACAGCATGGCAAGTGCAGATGATGATGATGATGAGTGGATGTTTCCAGGTCAAGGACAAAATAGAAAATGCCCTCTGAGAGAGTTCTTCAATTAATTACTGCTGGGCTAACTTGCCTTTTTGTCACTTGACTTAAGTTTCCAAGCTAAACAAAAACTAACAGAATTTAACATCTATGTGTTAAAAATACATATCTCTCAGAAGTTTGCAGATCTTGAAAGTCGTAAAACAATAAAACACTTACAAAACAATGCAGAAGGCACCCTAGTTGTAGACATCCTGTTTCCTTGCTACACTGAAACTAACTTTTATAACACAGTTGTAAAACAATTTAATTTCAACTTATTTTCTTGAAGTTTTACAAGTTAATCTATGTTCCAGCAGAGTATGTTGTGGTTACATTCTTGAAGATCAGTACTGTACAAACCCTGTTTAGCACATACATCTGTATAAATCGTATCAATATTCACAAATGACATAGAATTATTTACAAAATTCCAGATAGCTGGGCTGGCAGTTTCACATGTAGAGTAAATAAACATGATGTCCATTTAATTTTATTCTTAGTGATAGTCAATCTAAGAGTTTTTATTTTCAATTTACATACTGTAATAATCTCCTGTTATTGCTCTTTGGTTTTAAATTTCTTGTGTTCTGTTGTACTTCACTTTATTTTTAATGTTCTTGGACCATTAGTGCACTTACCTGATTATCAAAGTATAAATAAACAAGTAGGTGAAGGGAACTTGAGTATCAGTGGGATGGGAATGTTTGGACTTGAAACGGTACTACTTCAGAGACAGGTTAGTAGGGTTCTGAAATCTCAGTGGATCAAACCTGGGAAAAGGATGGAACAGGGATGGTAGCAGCTGCATGAGTGCTACTTGCAACATTGGTGGAGTAGTACAGCACTGGTGGTCTTCTGTTTGTATCTTCATAAATGCTTACAATAAGATATTTTGTACAGAATGTATAGACAAAGTTCTCCTGCCGACCATGTGTCCTGTCTCCATGACCTGACTGCCACCTTCAGTGTAACAAAAGGTAAACACAGCCCAGCTGTACATGGGCTTTCAGCAGGGTATTTTGCCTAAGACCCAAACATTCTGCCTGCTGTGGTAAGTGTTGCATGATTTGGTTATTGGCTGGTTGCAGTGTGGTATCACTTGCTTTCACTGACAAAGCTTCTTCTCAGTTAGTCTTGTTCAGTCTCACCCTCTTAAGCAGGTGGCTCCCACTCTGACTCTGGTCTCCAAAGTGGATTCAGCAATGGGGATTGCATGGCTAAGAAACGTCCTTCAACTTTCCCCTCAGAAGGCATGAACAGGCAGTGCGCCTTCATTTACCTCACTTTTTGGCTGGCTCTTTCAGTGCCCAAGATGCTAATCCAACCAGGTCACCTGGGTCATATTCAGGACTCCTTCACTCTGCACCACAAATATGGCAATAATTGTTAATATACATGCATATTAGTAGTGTCACTTATTATGCTGTCCATCAAATTAACATGTATGTGGCCCCTTAGCTCCATATACACCTTGTGTTGTCTTTCTTAGGGTGATTGCAGATTGTAGGTTTTAAGTCCCCAGGAGAAGAAAATATATCCTGTTTGTCATTTTAAGTAATGCATGTAGCATGCTGGGAGTAGTCTAGGATATAGGCATCATTTGCAGCATAAACACAATGTTATATTGCTAATGTACCACAGAAGCCATACTCCTTTTACAAATGTGCCACTGTTCTATGTGGCACAAATTGTTGGCTGAGCAGTTCTGTTACTGTTTCGCCACTTAAAGTGAATGCATTGTCTAAATAAACTCTCTCTCTCTCTCTCTCTCTCTCTCTCTCTCTCTATATATATAGTGAAAACTGATGCAATAAATTAATGTCTCATTTTTATGACTTAAATACTTAATATCTGGTTGTGTTTCCTTCATTTTAGAGTTGAAGATGATTTTGAGAAACTCTTGAAGCTGGGGTCTAGTGCTAAACCAAAGCCAAAGCTGCCACCTAAACCACTACTTCCCAAGAAACCAGCAGAAGTATCTAAAAGGAGTACTACGGTTTCAGCTGTAGACACCCCAAAACAGAATGTAGAAGCAATGAATGAAATGGATATCCTCACGTACATTCAGCAAAATGAATCTACAACTAGCAACTCACTTGACCTCTTTTCTTGAAAAAAACACTGCTGTGCACATTAATGAAGTGCTGATAAACCAGTGCATATGGGAAGTACTGTCTTAATTTACTGATAAAAAAATTACATACTTGACCAATATATGAAAATTCATGTCTTAAGTGTGAAACTAGTTCTGTTTTGCAGTTTGTGAGGGCTGCTTCATGTCCGAGACAGTAATTAAGATTTTGATAAGACTGATTTCTCTTACTTCATAGCTGCCATGAGAAATCACCATGACAAAGAGTCCCTCACTAATGCAAGATCAAGACCAGCAGACTGATCCATTGCATCAATAATAGAGCCAAAGATTATGCATTTAACCTCAGGGTGAACAGCTGTTGGACTTTTGGCATGCAATGTAATGTGCTCACACTGTATCACTACTAGTTTGTTGTGAAGACATCTAATTTAGATCTGGTCATTGTTTAGGGTGACCTTTACATTGGGGAATTACTCTGATGCAGCCTTTAGTGCTGCATTGAATATTAGGGATTTTTGCATATAGACTGCTTGTTGTGATGCAACCTGCACTTCACCTCTGGGGTTTTGATCAGGAAAATGGCCCTTTGCAAGTAACAAAAAAGTGCATTAAAGTACTGCATAGTTAGTATTCTGACACTTTCAACACTTAACTATTTTAGCTTTCTGGGGCATTGATTCTGCTCACTTTGAATTTATTGCCATTTTTACAACTGCAGTAATACCAAATCCCTTTTAGGGTGCTCTTGAAATAAAGCTGTACAGTTAGAGCTTTCTGGATAGATTAATTAAAAATAGTAAGACACTGTGATATCACTTTGATTATGTTATGATGTGCTACATTCTGATTTCCTGGCACTAAAAATCCATTCATTGCATGACTTACAGTCTGTGTTAAAGTACTTCACTGTAATTACTTTTATTACTAAGGACTGAGCTTAATTTCGTAGACACTAAAAATGATAGTGGAACTCTTGGAATTATTTCTTCCAAGATTACCACTGATGACAGCCATTTATTCCTGGTGAGTCCTGCTTGCTTTAGAAAAAGAATACCTCTCAACATTCCAGATTTTCACAAAATGTCCAGATTCTTGCCTCATGTATGGACTGTAGCTCAAAAATGTTGCTGTCTTCTGGCATATGATTGTAGATTGAAGTCACTAAATAATAACGTACATTTGAGTTTCAGATTTCATACCCTTCAGAAAATGTATGCTAGTGCAAAATCCATTATTCTAGCAACTTTCTAAGTTTATAAGAGCAACATCTTAAATTTGTTTGTGATTTTGGGTCTTTGTCCCATTAATATTTTTGGCTTTGTCCAGATTTCTTGATCTCTGAGGTTGTAAGGTATAAATCTGATTCATAAATAGAAAACATTATTTAAGAAAACATTGTATTAAAACAATAATCCTGCTGTAGTACATATGGACTTGTATTCAAAAGTGATGCTGATATATTATACTAGTTTTTAGATATAGGCAGGATATTGTGCCAGTGCTAACACCTTAATCACTTAGAAGATAATGCAGCATAATCTAGCACCATTGTACCAAGGCTAAGGTCCTGTATGTAAAATAAATATATACGTAACATAAAAAATAAATATATGAGTAACATAAATATAAGTTCAAGGAATCATTATTGTTGGGCAAGAGATTCTGCCAGTTAGTGTTCTCATAATAGCATGGCTGGAGTGGTGCTCCCATGCTGTCATTTTAGTCATAATAAACAATAATTACTTCATAATATCAGTGTCACTGAGCCTTTATACTTTGACTTGGCACATTACTAGCATGAAGTTGGTTTAAAGGGACAAATGCAGTGTTTATCATTAGAAGTTGTTGTTTCCCTTTTAGGTTAAAAATTGAAGTTCAGTGAAATGCCTGATGTCATCAGGAACCCAATTCATCTCCTTTATTTAAAAGGGGTACGTATTTTCTGCTTTGAAAGCCCAGAGCTTGCAATAACAGTTTTACCTTCAAAACAAAACTTCCCAGATACACTGCCAACTGTATACTTAGGTTCATAGGTTCATACTAGGCTATCTGCCCAAGGGCATTTATAAGCCTAGCCCATAGTTATGTGGCTTTCGCACCCCTTTAGTTTGAATAAAAACTCAGGTGTGTTGTGCTGCATTTTAACCAGAACAACCAATTTCTTTATCTGGTTGCAGAATTTTAGTGTGTCTAGTAGTTTAAAAAAGTATAATTTACTTTTGCAGCTATAGAAGAACACAGGTGGGACTCTCTCAATAAATTTTGTATTGCTTTTGCCTTTTGCAACAGCTCTTTTGAGGATCTGAATCTTTTAAAAGAGTTATAACATATGAAGCATTTTTAAGTTGAAGTGTTAGATGACGTAAAACTTCAGTCATTGGCATTTACCTTAAAAGATTGCGAATACCAGTAAAACACACCTGATGGCAAAAATAATTGCTGGTGTTCAGAGAGATCCTCTCTGCAAATGCTAACTGTCCAACATTGGTTGGTTAGTTAGCACATCAGAGAGAATCTCCCATTCAGATACATGGTTAAGGTGCACAGAGAAAACCACATGTGTGGCTCATTACCATGTCTATGAATTGAACACTGTACTGTCAGTACTAACTGTGCTAGCTTAGCAGACAAGTTCTCTGGATTGTTCCTCTGTTCCACATTGAACATTGTTGGCTCTGCTACACACGTTTTGATTGGATTGTGTATTGAAGTTACATTCTATCAGCATCACAATGTGCAAACCGATCAACTAACTGCTCTCGATGCAAAGGAAGCCAATGACAAACTCCGCATTTCAGCCAGACGTGTGCCAGTAATATTTTTTGTGCCACTGCAAATGCCATAAAAAAGGCCTTGCAAGAGCACAGGAAGATCACCTTTAGCCAGTGTGAGGGGGGGGATATTCTTTGCACTGGTGGTTGGATTATTCATAGAGTGGAGGATTCATCTTTGGCTGAATTCAGAATCTGATTAGAAAGCAGGAGCAGCACGCATACAGCAACTGAAGGAACAGGCAATGCTGAATGGGAGTCAAAGCTTGCAGCACAATAGGGACAGAAACCAGACATCCTAAGAAGCAACCATATCAAAAGGCTGAGATTTGCTTTTTGTGAGCTGCCTTACTTTGGTTGGGAAGGAACTGACCTGGTGTGCTGTTATTGGGCTGCTGACTGAAGTTGCTTCTTGGGGCTATACTACTGAAATCTTATCCTAACCTTGGATTATTTGTTCCTGATGCCTGAATTTTGTTGTGGACTGTGCTGCAGCTACTTTGTTTCATATATTGGACAGAGCTAAGTAGCTAAATATGTATATTGTATTATTCACACAGGAGTAGGGTTTGCAATGTTTTTTTATTTCTTCATGTTTTTCCTTTATTTGTATATTGACTTATTCCAAGTTTTTGACTCCTTCCCAACCAAGACTGATTTTTGGAGAAAAGGTGTTAAATTAGGACCTTGTTGCAGAAAATGTTTAATTCACATACTCTTATTCTGTCAATATCTCGGGTTAATAATAGTTTAAGTATCTCTGTCCCTGATTATTTCTGGATTTGTCCCTGATTTTTTGAGAGCTACAACACTGTATAGTACAGGCAGGAGCAGGGCTTGCAAAAGTCAGTATCTGACATTCGTGTATTGACTGGTGCCTGCTTTTGACTCCAGAATGTTAGCTCTGTCCATTTTACTTCCTCCTACAACTGGTGATTTTTGGAGAAAATATGGTGAATTATACCCTTGTCATTTTAGATTATGTTTATTAATTCAGTATCTGATTCGATCAGAGTATCAAATTAATAGTAATCTTTTATGTGTATTGACTAGACCATGCTTTGACTCCAGTTTTAGCTCTGTCCCTTTTACCTCCTCCTAAAACTATCAATTTTTGGAGAAGAGGTGGTAAATTATAACCTTGTTTCAGAACATTTTTATTAATTCAGTCTTGTATTCCATCAGTGTCTCAAGTTAATAGTTAAATTTAAGTGTCTCTATGTCCATTCCCTGATTCATTTAGAGCTATGTTGGTGCCTTTTGTAGAAAAGATTGAGCATGTCCTTTAACAATGTCAAAGTTATAGACGACTTCTACATTAGAAAATGTTTATTAATTTACATTCTCATTATGTCAGTGCCTCAAGCTAGTAGTTGAAATGTTTTGTATCTTTGATTAATTCTGGATTTCTCCATCATTCTGCTCTGGTTTATCCTTGATTTTTGGGAGAAGATGTGGAAGGAGTTGGAAAGACTGGTTCTAAAGAGCATATATATTTTTTATTTTAAAAGTTGTGTATTTTAATTGTAGTTAATTACTGTTGAACTGCGATATACTCGGCAGGAAATAGCTAATCGATGGTTTTTGCAGATTTTATTTATTGGCATTTCATTACCGGGGAAGTCTGAGTATGAGTGTTGTGGATGATGGTTTTAACTTTGCGCTAGATGCAGTTTCTTTTAAAATGTATACTGATCAGTAATGCTATTCAAGTGCCATGTTTATTGTGTAGCAAATGGAAGTTGATATTTATATTCCAGTTACTTTTTAAGGGTATTAGAGTGCAGTAAGAAATTGTACTCCAGTGTCAGTTTGGCAGACTAGTGGTTCATTCTTAACTTTGTACATGAATTGTGGGCTTTTCAGTAAGGGGAGATGTGAGTAGCTTCATACAATTTTGTGAAAAAAAATGTAGGTTGAGGCAAACCTGCTACTAAGACTTTAAATGAATTAGTCTTCTCACAACTACTAATTTAATGACCATGAAATGTAGATTGCAGGAAAATGTGCTCAGTAGCTACAATGCAATTAGTAGTGGCTCATGTTAAGTACTGTTTAGCTAATGTATTTTGATGCAAAACCTGTTTATTTTATTTTATTTTACATTTATTTTTTGTTTTTGTGTCACTCTTGCCTAAACAAAACTTATCATTTGCAGTAGTCTGACTTATCATATCGCACTACCTAAAGAACCTGCACAGCTGAATTTCACTGCAGTTGGCAAGACGTACACAAGCAACAAATAAAAGTTAAATCCATGTAAGTCAATATGCAAATAACTTAATTTGTTAAGTCTAGTTTGCATTGCTTTGTAGTGTTGAATCTGCTGGAAGGATATCCCCACCCCACACTCATACGCCTTTTTACTGCTGAAGGTGAAGCTACATTAACACTTCAGCATATTTCACTCTTATCAGTGTAATGTATCCCTGGAAAGACATTGAAAAGCCCATAAATATAAAATTAGATGCTGTGACTCTAGACAAGTATTTAGAGTTCAGACACTTTGTCTTTTGTATCCATGAACATTCTTCCTCACTGATTGTTTATGGTGGTATACCATCTGGGGGGTTCTTCCCGCTCTGTTCGCTCCGCTCCCCTGCCCTTCCCCCATATCCCACCCTCCCACAGCACCTCTACTCTTATCCTAAGCAAACCACTTCCCCTCATTCCTATAATCCAATTACATGCAACCCAACCTTGTCTACACCCACGTTTCATGCACAACTTACTTTCTTTATTTAGCCAAACCTATCTGCTCTCCCTTATATCCACCTCCTTGAACTCACATGCCCACTACTATACTTTTTAGCATCTTACTCTACTCTACCATCACAATACAATCACCCCTTCAAACTATTTTAAATTAACTCCATGCTTACTACCTTCTCATCTACTATACACACAAACTAGCATTGCACCATAATTTTACCACTGACCAATCACATCAACCCCACCCATCCTTATCACAAACTGCAAGGTAAAACACCTAACCACATTATCAAAGCCCACTCTGAAGTCAAAACATTCCAACCTTACATTCATCTGCGCACGTATAACATGATAATATTTATTTACACCTGTACTACATTCAAACACACAAATTCCAATTTTACTATTTTTAAACCCACTATCACAGTTGACATGCTCCTCCTAGCTTCCCTAGGCTCTTTACTCTTAATTCTCTACCTCACTACAGCTATATCTTTGCATACCCCCACACCCCAATACACATCAACAATATCCTCCAACGCTCTCCCCAATAAACAACACAGCTTCTCACATATCTCCTCCCAGCTTTTCTTCTATACCCTCCCATTCTATTCAAGCCACAAACTGGCCTCCTCACCTCTTATGAAACCACACTTGGCACCGGTACTCTCACCTAGGAACTTCCCATGGAAAGCATTCTTCATTACCTATCTACTCAAATGTGGAGACATACATCCTAACCCTGGCCCACCAACTAATCCTAACCACAAGAGTAACCCCAAAGATTTAAACATACTTACACTTAGAAGTTAATGTAATAAAGTAGCCCCACTGCATGCCTGGATTGATCAAAATAAACCTGACATACTAGCCCGTACTGAAACATGGCTACATGCCAGTGTAAAAGACTCAGAAATAATGCCGCCAAACTTTGCAATAATCAGAAGAGATCTAAAAAAAAAAAAGGGGGGGGGGTAACACTTCTTTATCCCTCTATACTCAACATCACAACCTATACCAGTAATATATCCATCTTTTCCAATGCTGAAGTACTAATCCCCTTTTTGAACCTTAATATATCAAAAATAATTTCCATAATAGTAATATATATCCCAACAGGTAACAATATATCAGTGATGGAAAATATTTTATCCTGGACATCCCAAACAATAAACTTTGAAACAATAATCTTATGAGATGTAAATATAGATGGGCAAAACCATAGCTTCCGACTCCCCCACAAATAGTATAAATCTGTATGGTATTTCTCAGCTTATCAATGCTTCAACAAGATACAGCAAAGATCTTGCCTACCAATCCACCTTAGACTGGATTCTAGTATCCCACCCTGCTAATTACTCCTATTCTGGTACACTGCCTAGCTCCCTGAGCGATCATCTACCAGCTCCCTTAGAACAAACTCCCAACAACTAAGAGTACACACTATAAAATCAGTTAGGAACTCAATTAATTTTTGTCAGCATAAATTCAACAATCTCCTACAGGAAGTAGACTGGACACCCTTTAAACAACTACCCCTTAATGATGCTGTGCTATACTTTAATAACACCTTCCTTCACATGCTTAATACACCAGCTCCCATTCGTATGAAAAGAATCAAAAAGAGCTCTGCACCATGGCTGTCTAAGGAATGTAAACACCTGATGAAGCAAAGGGACCTAGCCTGGTCAACCTGGAAACAAAACAACAATGAACAAAATCATGTTAATTTCAAAACACTACGTAACAAAGTGACAAATCTAATCAACAGAGATAAGAAGTCATATTATTCCCAGCTTCAATTCCAGCATATATCAACCTCAGTAAATTTTGGCACTCCATATCTTCTCTACTTAACCCTGGAAGAAATGGAGAGCACACCCTATCACCTGATACTCCCCCATCACAAATAGCTGAAAACTTTAGCAAGCACTTCATAAAATCGGGTCTATACTACAACGTCGAACTAAAACAAGTTCCAATGTTGTCATATTGAACCCTAAAGTCCTAAAGTGGAAAATAGCGAAGCCACGGCACATCAACTTTTTCCCAGGAAAAGGAAATGGTGGGCCATTTTCGGGGCTTTGCTATTTCCTCCACAGTGTTGCAATCTCGGAGTTGGTATATTTAAGTAGGGGGGTATGGGGGGCACAGCCCCCTCAATTCATTTTAAGTTGTTTTTTTTTGTCACAGAGCAGCAATTTTTTTCCCTGGGAAAAAAATCGCTGTTCTGTGCTTTTGGTTTTGTTGGGTTTCGGACAGAAGGGTTCAATATTACAATGATCGAACTATTGTAAGTTTGACGTTGTGATATAGACCCCATAAAATCAATTTCAGGCATACTAACACCTCTATGCTGGACCCACCCACCCTTCAACCTATTCAGACACCGACCCCAGGCCATCAGCTACTTCTAACACTGTCATTACTAATCCCCATACTCAACAAAATGTCATACAAACCCCATTCTCATTTCAGGCCATACCCACTGACACCATTAAGAAACTGCTACAAAAACTAAAACCCTGCTCTACTTCAGCTGACGATCTCCCCACAAACTACCTCAAACTGGCTGCTAACTCAGTTGCCTTACCCAATCAGTATCCTTATAAATAGGTCTTTATCCAAATCAGAAGCATCTACCATATGGAAACAATCTCACTTCACGCTCATCCACAAAGGAAGCAACTCTTTTGATCCATCCAATTTCCGTCCTGTATCCATCTTGTCACCCATATCCAAAATTCTCAAGAGAGGTATCCATCGGCAAGTAATACAATATCTATTGCAAAGCAATGTTTTAACCAAAGCCAACATGGCGTCCGACCTAACCACAGCACAGCTACAGCCCTATTATCTTTTACAGACACCATGAACAAGGCCAGAGATGCAGGATGCTATACAGCCTCAGTATTCCTTGATCTCTCCAAGTCTTCGATACAGTGTTTCACCCCTTACTTTTGAACACACTGTCTAACTTAGGCTTCTCACATAACATAGTAAAATGGTTTCAGAGCTACCTCAAGGATCATAAACAAGCAGTGAAATGGTCCAACAAACTCTCACCCTTTCTCCACAACCCTACTGGTGTCCCCCAAGGCTCCATCCTAGTACCCCTACTCTTCAACATTTTCACAAACAACCTTCACACTGCCTCTCACCCTGGGACCCTCGTTCAATATGCTGATGATCCCACCATAATTTCCACTGCTCAATCACTACCAGAACTACTCTCAAAAACTCGACAGTCCTTTACAGCAGTTGAATCCTGGCTAAGAAATGCCCAACTCTTTCTTAATCCAAAGAAGACAAAACTAGTACTCTTTCATCCCCAAAACACCTCCCTTGTCACTGATCATTTCAACATCCTTGCATCTGATAACACTGCCATAGTAATAGTGCAGGAAACCAAACTTCTAGGTGTTATCATTGACAATAAACTTTCATTTGACGCATGTACAGCAAAATATAAAGAAAACCTCATCTAAAACTGAGACTCTTATATAGAAACAAACATTTTTTTTACTGCAGCAACCATAACTACCATTGCAAAAACATTTTTGCTTCCCTGTCTTCTGTATGGTGCCCCTATCTTAACTAACTTACAAAATCCTACCTTAAGCAAGTTGGAGCAGTGCTACAACAAAGTTGCAAAGTTTGACACGAACTCTAAATATCACACACACCACTGTAAACCACCCCTAGAATTAAACTGGTTTGAACTACCCAACCAACTTGCCTTTATTCAGCTATCCACCTTGCACAACCTTATTTTCAAGCTAGCCAATCTAGTCGCACTTTACACACCAAATTGATCCCTACGATCAGAAGACAAAAATCTCTTAGCTATCTCAAAACCCACAAGAAAACTTGGTCACCCTCTGTATTCATACTCTGTCTCTATACACTGGAATTCACTACCTCTAGCTACCAGGTTTATTCCTGGCCTAACCCATTTCAAAGCCATTTTAAAAAATCATCTCAAAAGTACATGGCTGTGCTCCTGCATAAAGCCTGCCTAATGCTCAGGTCTTCCTCTTTCTCTCATATTTCAATCCCTCACAGACTGCAAGATCCTAAAGCTCTTGTAACTCCTCCTCTGCTTCCATACTGTATCCTTAAGGTGCTGCTCAGGCTTTATTGCTTCTATTCTTCTTAACGCTGTCTCGCTATATGTCTGCATCACTAACTTTCTGGCTGCTATTTTACATCATGTCTGATGAGAGTGACTAATATTGTCTGTAATGTTTTAACTGTATAGAACTGTTTAGATGTGTAGTAAGATATTACAACATCTTGTAGCAGTTTGTTCTTTCAACTTATTTTTTGTATAGTATTTCTAATGTAATCTTTATTGTATTGGATTATACTGTATTAGTATTGTACTGTATGTGGAGCTTTTCTCCCCAGGCCTCTGCTGAAAACAGGTTCTGTAGACCCAGTCAGACCACCCCGGTAAACAAATGTCAAATAAATAAAATCTTGAAATTTATGAAGAAATTTTGACAGGATCAGGATGTTCTCAGAAAAATGACGTGTGCAGCGACAAAGGCAGCCTGCATAGCATGAGATATTCTGGGCCCTCATTATAAGAATGAAGCTGCTGCTAATTGCCAGAAATTGCCATTTTGTATATATATATATATATATATATATATATATATATATATATATATGTATATATATATATATACATATATATATATATATATAGACCAAAGCACAGACATGGGCGATCACAAACTTTTGGTGATCCTTCTTGGTTGCCATGATGAAAAGGCAGGCAAAAATGTAGTACAGTTCCTTCAATTGCCAGAATGTGTGTCAGGAACTGGGCTAGCATTGTTTGATGCTTTAATGTCCACTCTGACAAAATTTAACATCCCAGCATTGTGGATTTTTTCTTCAGACACTGCTGCCTCACTGATTGGAAAACACAATTCTGTGCTATCTAGATTAAAGGACGTGAAGCGGGCCATTATTAACATGGGGTGTCTGTGCCACCTGGCAGAGCTATGCAGTAAGGCTGGTGTAAAAGGACTACATTCAGCAGTAAGAGCTTATATCTGATGTGTACTGTAATTTCAGTTTCAGTGCACAAAGGCAACAAAACTGCAAGAATTTCCTTTGTTCACACTGAACCCCTCAAGCTTATTAGGCATGCACCTAATAGATAGCTGAGTATTGAGAAGGTGATTTGCAGAACATTGGACATGTAACCAGCCCTAAATTCATATTTTTTGTCTGCAGAGCCATGGTCTGCTAAAATTAACTGCTGACCACCTGCAGAGTCATGAACTGCATATGATTTTTATGTTTCTTAAGTATGCACGGGAACCTTTAATGGAGTTCAACATCTAGCTTCAGAACCGAGAAAGTCAGCTACTGACACTGCATACAATTGTTCATAAACTCCAGCAGCAGTATGCTGGCAGACTCCTGAGAACTGCAGCTGCTGTGCAGCTTCTCAAACACTGTGTTGTTTTGGTGTTGACTGACAGTAGCTCCATTTTGCCAAACAGTGAGCTGTGTATTGATTATGAAGTGAAACAGTAAGTGAATAGCCATGAGGAGGATATTACTGGCACATTTATAGAATTAAAAAAAAAGTTATAGCTTTTTATGCTGCAGTGCTGCAGAAAATGCTTTAAAAATTTCTCATACAGCACCATTTAATGAAAGACGCTGCTTTCCTCATTAATCCGCCAAAAAAATAGACATGTCTTTGGGACGTGTCAGAGATGTTGGTTTCCATCTGGGTGTCTGTGGGAGTGATGCTGAGGCTGAACAATTAATTGATGTTTACCTTGTATCATATTGAGGACACAGGAAACCTGACAGGTCCAGTAGATGGCCCCCCACTCATGTGTGTCCAAGTACTGGGCCCACCTTCTGATGCACCTTTCCGGTGATGGGAAATGGCCACTTTTCATACCATTGATGATGACTCTGCTTTGCTTGCCACACGAAAAAGCATGGTTTGGAAAGTAAAGACTGAATTGTGCCAGTCTCTCAACATAAAAACACTACACTCTTTATTAGCAGTTTAGATAACAAAGAACTTCACTGCTGTGATCTTAAGCTGCCAAAACATGTGTTAGATGTTGCTATGAAAGCCACAGCAGCATACAATAAGTGTGCATCTGATGTATATAAAGTATGCTAGGATGCTGTTGCTCATGCACTTAGTGTGCACGTGGAGTCGGTTGTGTGATACGTAACAGATCTATTTAGAAAACGTAGTAAATGTAGCAAGTGGTATTAATGAGCATGTGTCTTTAGATTTGATTCTGTACAGAAGTGCTGGTTCATATTTACTTATGGTTTTGCAGATTATTATATAAAAGTTTTGGATCTGTCTCACAAGTGTATCTTATTGTACAAATCTTCAACCAGGCTTCATGGCAATGGCACATTTTCACGCAGTGAAAAAATAAGGTGTTCCACAATTTGACTGTTTGTCATACATTGCTAGGGTTTGTGTTCCACATTGGACTCTTAAGAGGTTGAGACTTCAGTTCATAGGTAGGTACTAGGCTATTGGCCCAAGGGCCTACGTAAGCCTAGCCAACAAGGTTCCCTGGCTTACACCACCCAAGAAAGTTATTTTCCTGTGCCACTGTCGAGCAGAGAGGCAAAAGTGATCCCCGGGGTTTATTTCCTATTTTCCATCCACTCATCAAGGTTTTTCTTGAAGAACTTTGCTTGACATAGATGGGTAGCCTATTCCACAGTATGGGAAGTCTCTGGGACAGGAATCTATCCATCCAGCATGTCCTGTTTATTGTGGTGAGAAGGTTTAGGTCTCTAGAGCGTGTAGCTTGGAGGGATTGGGATTTCTTTAGGTGTAGCATGTCCAACAGCTCTGGGTTTGACTTAGCTTTATATGTTAGTCAGAGATCACCTCAGAGTAGGTGATATGCTGCGGAATAAAGCTGGAGTTTTTTGAGATGGTCAGTGTAGGGCATATGTTTGAGGCTAGTAATCCTCTTTGTGAGGTACTTCTGTGGCCTTTCCAGCTGCTGCAGATGTCTTGTGAGGTACATTCCAAAAGGGGCATTGTACTTTATAATGGGTCTAATGAGTGTCAAGTAGAGGGGAACAATGACCTCTTTTTTCCTGGATGAGAACACTATTATGATGAGTTGTGCCACGTAGAAGGACTTCCTGACTACTGTGGCAATGTGACTATCAAAGGAGAGACTACTGTCCACCTGGGTCCCAAGGTCTCTTATCACACATTCGGCGTTAAGTAGATTGCTGCCTATGTGGTAGTTCATGGGTACAGAGTTTTTACCAAAGGGGATGACACTGCACTTTTTGGCATTGAGCTTGAGGCCATGGCTCTGACATCAGGCATCTGTCTGGGCGAGGCCCTTCTGTAGGATGTCCACATCATTTGGGGACTTGACTATGGCTCCTAGTTTGCAGTCATCTGCGAACTTCATTAACCAGAGGCAATCTGTGTTAGCCTGTACTTCAGAGAAGTAGATACCAAACAGGAGAGGTCCCAGGACTAAACGCTGTGGTACTCCACTTGTCACTGGTTTGAGGTCAGATTTGGAGTCTGCAACTTTTACAGTGTGGGTTCTGTCAGTGAGCCAGTTGGCAAACCATCTTGTGACGTAGGGATTTATACCTAGTTTAGTGAGTTTAGCTATAATTCCAGAATGGGGAATGGTGTCGAAAGCCTTGGCAAGTTCAAGATAGGCTGTGTGAACCACCTTACCCTCATCTACAGCTTTGGTGACTGCCTCAAAGAAGTTGATCAGGTTCAGGAGGTATGATCTGCCTTTCACAAACCCAAACTGGGTGGGATCCAGAGTTTGGAGGTTACCAATGTCTTTGTTTATGAGTACCATGATGATACGTTCCATGGCCTTGCAGACCAGGCTCGTCAGGCTAATAGGTCGATAGTTCTCGGGATCAGTGGTGGCTCCCCCTTTGTGGAATGAGATAACTGTTGCTGTGTGCCATTCAGTGGGCACAAAGCCTGATGTGAGGCTATTATTGAACATGGTGCTTAAGTGGGGAGCCAGTTCGTTCTGAAGTTCGTGTAAAACACAGCCTGGGATGTTGTCCGGTCCCATGGATGCTGTATTTTTGGCTTTAGAGAGTGCAGCTTTTTCCTGCATAGTTGTGATTACAGGAACTCTGCATTCTTCCTGTATAGATATGGGCCCTTTAGGGGGTGAGGGGGGGGTAAAGTTAGCACTGAATCTGTCTGCCAGGATGTTGGCAATATCAGTTGGTTCTGTAATTTTCATGCCATTGTGCTGTAACTCAGAGCAGATCTGGGTGTTGCCATCGAGATTCTTGACATAGCTATAGAAGCTTTGTGGTTGTCCTTAGAATTAGTGGCGATTTTGGTTTCATAGCTAGCTTTGGAGGATCTTATAAGGGATCGCAGCTTCTTACTAAGGCTGACCAGGGAGCTCCTCCACTCATGGGATTTTACTCTCTTTTGCAACAGTTTCTTCCTTCTGTTGTACAGTTCGTTTATGGCAGGGGACCACCAGATTGGCTTCCTTTTTTTGGAGGATAGCATCTTGGTTCTGTTTGGGATAGCACGATCCATGCATTCGTGTAAGTGCTCATAGAGTGCATTTGTGTAGGATTCAGCAGTTGTAACTGTATTGTCCGTCTGCATGGGTGTCATGAAGTTCACCACTTCTGTCTTAAGAAGCATGAAGTTGGCTTTGGAGAAATTTTTTACCATGGTTTCCTTAATGGGGTTGGGGGTGGGATGTGGATATCAAGGGTGATTAGCTTATGGTCGGATTGGGACAACGAGGAGTTGACTTCAGGTGTGGAACACTGGTCACTCATGTTGGTGATGACTAGGTCTAGGATATTGTTGCCCCTGGTGGGCTTACATGTTCTAGTGTTCTCCCTAGTAGCATATATACACAAACACACACATTCAGACATCCATCCACATGCATGCATACAGTACATGCAGTCATTCACTAACAAGCCCCCTCCCCCCCGTACACACACACACACACACACACACACACACACACACACATTTACACTCACAGAAACACCCACACATCTGTATGCATGCGTAGACATGGCATCCCCTACCTAACACTCGCCATGCAACCACCCAGACAGACAGACACACACACACACACACACACACACACACACACACACACACACACACACACACACACACATTCATCCAGCCACAATCATACCCCTACAGGCAAGCACCAACACGCTCACACAAGAGTTTACTGAACTTACCTGCACCACATGTAGTCCCATGGGAATGAATGGATGATTGATTCAGAGAATCCCTGTGAGTTAATCAGGAGCTATGGAAATGTCCAGGGAAGAGCACTTGGCTAATTAGCATTAGCCACTCCCCAGACTGCTACATTAGCTGCAGCTTCCCAGTGAGAACACTGTTCATGCTAAGGCTCTGACAAGGGAAAACCCTAGAGGTAGAGCAATTTCTGAACTGGATAGTTTGCCATGATGTGAAAACCTTTCAAGATTGTGGTAAGGCTTTCTGAATCCCAGTGAATGTGTTCATAAAACTGTTACTCAGAATTGTACATTTTAGTAATATTTTAATTAATTTGTTTTTTTGTTTTTTTTTATCTTTTGTTGACTTGGTTAGTTCCACTAGGTTTGTGGCCTTTCTTCAGGGGAGAACTAAGGTGATTTTTGTACTACTAAGGGAAATTTGACCAGTGCATCGAGGAGCTTCCCTTCTCTTTTTTATAGGGACAGTGGGATCATTTACACCCAACTGAGCTGCCACCATCTCAAGCAAATGAGCTCTCAGTTTAACATCTTATCCAAAGGATGAAAAGATAAGCAGCACAAGACAGAAAGACCACGATATTTAGATTTTTGATTTATTTTGTTGCTGCATTTATGTTATGCTAAGAGATTTTCACAGTGATTAATAATTGCTGAGAAAAACTCTCATATGATTATAAATGCATTGATTGAATCAGTGAGACATATGCTTCACAGCTCACTATGGCAGTGTTGCTTCAGGTCTGAGATGGAGCCTTAATCATTGAAAGGCTAGTCAAGATGATCAGATGTGTTTTTTATTTTGCCAAGCAAAGAGCTTGTAGGTTCCTAAACCTAATACACACCTATCCCTTATTGGAAGTGAAGAAAAGTTTTGCTGTTTGGCACAGAGAGAGAGAAAGTTTTGTTTGTATGTGTGTGCTCAGGAGTGGGTTGCAGTAGGTAGTTTGGCACAGCTCTGTGCGTGGCATGCACACCACATTATTTTGCTGCATTTCATGATGTGTGAGGAAAGAGCAAGGAGAAGTAAGTGACAGTGTTTTGACTATATAGGATGATTATCAGCCTGGCTTCCTGACTGACAAGTTGGCATTGAGAAGCAGAGCATAGGTTCACAACCAGAAAGTAGCCAACAGGTATAAAATTAAATAAAACAAAAGGATCAACAGCTACAAGATACAAAATACAGAATTTACCAAAACAAAGCAGTGAAGGCTGCTAGATGTCATTAACTCTTTGCAAATAGAAAATATTGCCTTACACAGCTGGGATCTACTCTCTTTTTAAATCAGTCTCAAAAATTATGCTTCATGTCTGACCTTGTACTCCCCCACTTTGGTCATTTTTTCTAACAGAGATGTTCTCAGTGTGCTGTAGTTTCGAAGAAAAGTGTTCATATACTGTTGTTGTAAGTACACAGGAAAGGCCCAGTATAAGGTGTACATGGATTTATAAGTATAGTACAGCAGATTTATAAATATAGTATACATCAGAGACTTGAGAGATGATTTTTGGTAATATTTTCCCACCAATAACAGTTCAGCATTTTATTTCAGTAAGATCCCACACTTCAGGACAACCACCTTGTACCTGTCTGTATCAGTGCATGTTGTGACATGATGTACCTGCTGCATAAGTACTTTCTTCCTCCAAACATGACAGCTTTTTGTAACTGACATAGTTTTGATCCCCATTCTTATTAGTGTCTGTAAAAAGTCCTGATTTGTCATGACTGAACATCAGCATGCTAAGTATCCATGTAGTCATTAAATTCCTAGCCAAAATCCTCACTAGTATTGCCTTTCTTATCTTAACGAGGAGTAAGATATGAACAGCACCCCAGAATTTCCAGAAACATAATAGTTAAGACCTGTTTACATGGAGATGGGTAGGAGGGGTCTTCATGCAACACCAGCCTTAAGCGAGAGCATTGCCATGAAAATAGAGACTCTAAGAATAGGTTGTAGTCTGACCATCCTAGAGGTAAGTCTAGTGGTAAATTATCTCCACAGTCCTTGCAGGTTGTCAGCTTGCAATTAGTTAGTGAAGGTTTGAGTCGCCATCCATCAGTGTGTCCCAGTGGAAGAGGAACTGGGTGAAGCACTTATCTGACCCCTTTCTTTGGAGATAAATCTCAAGGAGTTCTTGCAACACTGTCTTCCAGAGTCTGATCCAGTAAACTGAAAATGACTCTCAGACACCAGTATTTATTTGTGACAACAAACGGAATACTTACATTTGTAAAGTCACTGTCTCCCAAAACTGTTTTCAAGCATTAATTCATTGTGATGCAGTTGCATCTTAGGATAGTTAGGCAAAAGAAAAAAAAAGGCATCCAGCTACAGTGATATGTTCATTTATGAAACAAAATGGGTGGGAGGCTGGAAGAAGGTGGGGGGGTGTTCAAGGACAGAGAAAGAGATGAATCAGGGTCAGGGATCTAATGGGTATGTGGGTGGTGCAAGAGATGTGCAGCTTTTGGCTCATTTTCAACTTTCACAAAGGGTGCAACACTGTGGTCACCTGAAGCCTGAGGTCAAATAGCCTGAACTTTTGGAGCAGTCATATCCATAAGGCTATGGAAAGGATCATTATGGATCTCTCCTAACCTCTCTTCCATTCCTAGCATAACATCTAAAAACAAAAATGTGACTTGAGTTTTCTATATTGCAGTGAACTTATTACATATTGATTTGTTATTATTGTTTTTTTTTGTGCATTCTAAATTTATATGTACTTTCTATATGCTTTTATGTAACACTTGTATAAAGCTGAAATGTATGCCACAATGCCAGGCACATCTATGGGCTAGGCTTGTAAAGGCCTTAGGGCCATTAGCCTAGTACACATCTATGAACTAAGATGTTTGCTTAATATATTACTAAAATGTCTCTGTTATTTGGAGCTGCTCTCCCACTCTCATTGAAAAAGGTCTCTTTTCAACCTTGGATTTTTCTGGTAAACAAATGTCAATAAATATTAAATAAACTGACCCAGAGGCCACAGCCAGTTACTGACAGAGGAATGCAAGCCAAAAAACCCCACAAGGGCTGAACCTTGGGGCATTATGGTAGTTACAGGTCTTTTGGCAGAGGAAGAGCCGCCCACCCTTACTTCCTGGTTTTCTTGATAAGTCACTTTCATACCACTCAACCTGTAAACATCAAAAATCCTGACAAAGGCCCATGAAAAGTAGGTACAAATCTGTACGCTAATTAATATAACATTTGCGTACATAATTATGTAACCACACCCACTCCAATGGGATTGTGGAATACCAACTTTCAAATGCAAACTGAAGAATAGACTACCAAAATATGGCCCCAGCCCAGACCCTGTAGTAAATGGTAACCATTTTTTGTAAATGTGTAGCAATGATGTTCACTGGGAAGGAAAAGACGATGAACCTTAGGATTTTGTTTTTGCTGACTTGCAGTATGTGGGTTTTGTGGTAAAAGTAGGGCATTTAATGGAAGCCATATTCTAATCTTAGCAGAAGAATATTATAGTTTGCTAGGGCCTCCAAAAGTCATTCTCCATGGCCTACTGATCAGTGGCATAGCTAGAGTTTTTGCCGCCCTGGGCTGTCTTTGAGTTTGCAAATTTTGCCCCCCTCACAAAATCATGGTTGAATAGGGTCCCCCATACACAACCCTCCTCCTTGCAGCCATTCCAGTGTCCCATTACTTGGCTATTTCACCCCATTTAACATAAACACTATAATATGCATACTGCTTTACTTCTACAATGATTATTTGTATTTCATTTAAAACTTTTATTTTACATTTTATAGCACAAACACTAATAAACATCTGCTAAACTAAGCAATACAGTTCCACAATGAAAATAAACTTAGCCTTAAAACTTTTCTGCCCTTGAAACTCACATTCATTGAAACAGCATTGAAATCCATATTCAAAGAAAATCCAAAACTCATCTAAATAATTCCACATTAAAGAGATCTGTAACTGATAAAGAGGTTGCTGCTAGCAAACAACTTTATATTTCATTGTTTCATCTACAAATAAAGTGCTGGCTGTTGCCCTTGAAGAATAAATTGTCTAGGTTACATTAAAAAAGTGATAAGCTAGTAATATTGCAATAGGGAATGGATGGCAAACTGTGATAACATGTTCATAGTTACTAAGCATCTCCACCAAAGAGGACATTCCATTTCTCAGGACTGCAGCATCCACCCAAGTACAACACAGAAGAACAGTATCAGCAATCCATCTACCTACTGTGGGAGTAGAACTCACAGACTTCTTCTGCATTAAAAGCAACTATACTACCTGTTGAGTTACTAACAACACAGACTTGGCATAAGCAGCACTATACTTCTCTCCCCCTGAAGAACTATGCAGCAGAAGAAATCTGGAAAAAGCCAAAATGGATTGCGGGTGGGACAAAGACCTAATAACAGGGACACATTTTAAACATTGCTTGTATAATCTTAGAAATGCTTATCATTATTTAGTACATTCAGTTCTCACTGATTTGCCAGAAAACCACAAATTTTAAGAGGAACTGACCAACAGTATGAGCCAATCATTCACACACACACACACACACCAGGAACTATCAGTCTCGAGCTGTTTCTTACAGAATAAACTCAATGCAGCTAGAAAAACTTAAGTAAAGTCAATGCAGGAACTAGCCTTAATATACTAACGCAAACACTGCAGAAACTAGCAGTCACTCTCGAGCTGTTTCTTACAGAATAACACACACACACACACACACACACACACACACACAAAACACAAGAACTAGCCTTAAATGCAAACTCTGCAGGAACTAGCAGTCTCAAGCCGTTACTCACAGAATAAACTAAATGCAGCTAGCAATCTCAAGCCGTTTCTCACAGAATAAACTCAATGCCACTAGCAAAACTTAAGTGAAGTCAATGCATGAACTAGCCTTAATAATATAATGCAAACTGAGACTCTGCAGGAACTCGCAGTCTTGAGCTATTTCTTACAGAATAAACTCAATGCAGCTAGCAAACTCTTTGTCGTTTCTCACAGAATTAAGTAAAATGCAGCAACTCCTCACATCCCAGTTTTACAGTTCAACAGAAGGTTTATAAGGTTCATGTTGAGCAGTTCTCACTTTCAGTTTACTGCTTAATCTTTTGGCCTTTCTGTTGTACTGAAGACCAGAGTATTTAACAAATATTTAGCTCCTTTGCACACTTGAAGATATAGTTCAAAGTTTAAACTTAATCTGAATGACTAAGTCAAGCAAAGTCATTAGAGGTTTTGCACTTTGTTGTTTGTCAAATTTTGTTTTACTTCCAGCACTTACACAGTCCTAAGTTTTGCAGATGTCAGACCTAGTTTCTCCTCGAACAAAGAAGTTTTTAGGGGGCTGTTTTGGAAACACAGACTTGTAGTATCTCTCCCCCAAGACGGTTCCATTGATGATGGAGATTTTCAGTCTAACAATGAAAGAAAGCCGTTTAACACCTAGAGTACTCCTGGACTTACAGACATTCATGACCTTTCCTGTCCTAATACTTCATTTAGCAAGGAAGAGACACATGCAGTAAATTAATGCTGAATAACACAAAGGAACTAACAGTCTCACAGAATTAAGTAAAAACTCAATGCAGGAACTAGCCTTAATAAAATAATGCAAACTCTGCAGGAGCTAGCAGTCTCAAGCTATTTCTCACAGAATAAACTTAATGCAGCTAGCAAACTCTTGGTCATTTCTCACAGAATTAAGTAAAATGCAGTGAGACACACACAGTCTCTCTAATGCAAATAAACTAGCAGTCTCACAGTAAGCTAATGCCAAGCCCTACATTCAAAATAACAACACAGCAGTAAACTAATTTAAAGGAACTAACACACAGGTTAATCCAAAGGAACTAGCAGTCTCGCAATACACTAATGCAAAAGAATAACAAACTAATGTTGAGCCCCACATTCAAAATAACAGCAGTAAACTAATGCAAACACAAAGGAACTAGCAGCCTCGAGTCGTATCTCACATAATTAAGTGAACAATGCAGCTATCAGTCTCGAGTCAAGCTCTTTATTTATTATTTATTTCACATTTGTTGACCAGGAAAGTCCAACTGGGTATATGCCCATTTTCAGCGGAGGCCCGGGGAGAAAAGCTCCATATATTCAGACATATGAGATTTACATAATATAAGAGTACAATCTAGCATATCAGATGAAAAAAGAAACAGTATAATTATAGTAACAACACAGTTTAACAGGAGAAATGACTTATATGTCAGAGTATAATGTCACAAGGAAGGCTCCATATATTCAGACAAGCAAAATTTCACATAATATAAGAGTATAATCTAGCATTTCAGAGGGAAAAAAACAAAACAAAACACAGCGTATTTATAGCAAAGGCACAGTCTGACAGGTAATGACATATGTCAGAGTATAATAACAATATAAGGTGCAAGACATTTGCCTAGTAGTATTAAATTCTCACATAGAGAAAAGGGTAAACATTGTACTGCAATCATCTGCTAGTTAAAGGATATGAAATACTGATAACCTGTTGACAGCTAATAGTAGAGCTGGCAGCTAATTAGTGGTACAGGAAAAAGGGGGGGGGGGGTTAGTTGGGGTATGGACAAGGACATAGCCAGTGAGATTTTAGGTGTGCTTTAAGAGCATTTTTGAAGAGACTGCAGGATGGGAGGGTAGTTATGGTAGTGGGATGCGAGTGCCAAATTTTAGATATGGTGTAGGAGAATAGCGCTTCCACTGCAGAGTCGTTGGGTTTGGTGACTTGGAGTAGATTTTTGTTGCAGGAGCGCAGGGGTCTGGAGGATTGGTAGGGTTGGAGAAGTGTATGAAGTGAGGGAATTTTGGTTTACAAGTTTATGAGCAAAGGTAAGTTGGGTTAGGTGTAGGAGTTGAGGGAGCTCAAACCAGTTTAGGTTTCTAGGGGAGACACAGTGGTAACTGCGGTGGGAGTCCCCTGATGCAAATTTTGCAATTTTATTGTAGCAGGCTTCGGGTTTCTTTAGTTGTGATTGTCGAAGATTTGTGAGTATGGGTGATGCATAGAGTAGGGTTGAGATTAGTTGGGAGGTTGCGGTAGAGATTCCGGCTGGTTTGGTTAGGTATTGTTGGTTTCTATATAAGGCACACAGTTTTTTGTGGACTTTTTTTTATTGAGAGTGATATGTGAGTGTCAAATTTGAATTTGTTGCCAATCTGTACACCGAGTAGCTTAGTGTGGGCTGTTGGTGAGATGGAAGTGTTGTCTTTGCCAAGTATGTTGAAATGGGGGATGTTCAGGGTAGATTTTGAGGGTTGAAAGATGAAGAGTTTGGTCTTATTTGGGTTGAGGAGGAGTTGAGCATTTAATAGCCAACTTTCAACAGAAGAGAAAGATGTTTGAGTGATCTGTTGTAGTTCTGTTAGAGTTGGAGCTGAGCAGATGAGAGTGGCGTCATCTACATACTGTATGAGGGAGGCATGTTTGGTGGCGGTGTGCAGGTCATTGGCAAAAATGGAGAAAAGCAAGGGGCCAAAGATGGAGCCTTGGGAAACCCCAAGAGTAATAGGGAGGTGAGGGGATAGATTGTTGTACCAGACAACTGACTGCTGGCAGCCTTGTAGATAGCTGTGGAACCAACTGATGGCAGGTATGGAAAAGGAGAGGTTGGAGAGTGCAGAGAGTAGAAGATCATGTGATACAATATCAAAAGCCTTTGATAGGTCAAGAAATACAGCAGAGGAGAAAAGGCCATTGTTTTTATGTTGGAGAATGGTGTTACTGAAGGAGAGCAGAGCAGTTGTGGTGCTATGGTGTGGTTTGAAACCATGCTGTGTGTAGGAGAGGAGATTATTGTCTAGGAGATAATTGGAGATCTGTGAGATGATAACATTTTTCGAGTATCTTGGAGAGAGGCGAGAGGATGGCAATGGGGTGGTAGTTGGAGATGTCTTTTGAGGGGCCGCCTTTGTGTAGGGGTATGATGTGGAATAGTTTCCATAAGGTTGGCACATAGGACTCTGATATGGAGCGGTTGATTAATATGGAGACGGGATAAGTTAAAACATCAGCTGCTATTTTTAGGTATTCTGTGGGCAGGTTGTCAGCTGCTAGTCTTGTGGGTTTATGTTTTGTCAGTAGTTTTTTTTATGTTGGAGGTGGGGACTGTGGAAAGAAAGAAGGGGGGAGGGGTGGAGTTGGTTTGGGTGTAGGGAAGTGTTTTTTAGTTAGGGATAGAACGGTCTCTGTAAAATGTTTGTTGAAAGAGTCAGCTATGCTACAGGTGGAGAGAAGGGTTGTTGGTGGGGGGGTGTTTACCTTCCCTGGGCAAAGAATAGAGTTAATTGTGGACAAGAATTGCTTTGGGTTATTTTGGGAGGAGTTTAGGGATGTCTGATAGAAAAGGGCTTTGTCTGCTTTTACTTGCTTTTTGACTTTGTTACGTAGTTCAAGGAATAGTTGCCTATCTGAGAGGTTTTTGGTTGTGTGCCATTGTTCCCATATTTTATCCCTGGATTTCATAAGGTCTTTGATGTTTTTTTGTAGCCAGGGGGATTTTTTAGTTTGGAATTTGGTGCATCTTTGGGGGACATGGTAGTTCAGGATGTTGAGGAAATTGCTGTTAAAGTAGTGGACTGCTTCATCTAGGTTGAGGTATTTTAGGGTTGACCAGTTTATTTTTTGTAGGGAGGTGGTGAAGGAGCTGGAGTTGAATTTAGCTTTGTAGCGAATGTGTTGGTGGGCAATGAGTTTGCTGCTATTAATGTGGTGTTTTAGTAGGAAGGTTGAGGAGTGGTCACTTAGGGAGTCAGATAAGGAGCCTGCCAGGTAAGAGTGAGGATCTTTGTTGACTAGGGCCCAATCAAGAATGGTGTGATTATTGGGGTTTTTATTTATCCAGGTTGGGGATTGTATAATCTGTAAGAAGCCATGGAGATCTAGGTGGAGTGCTGGGGGCTTACTATTGCAGGATAGCTAGTTGATGTTAAAGTCACCGAGTATGATGGTTTCTTGGGGTAGGGAAAGATTGGCCCAGTTTAATGGGTTTTCAGGGGGGAGGGGTATATTTTGGCCTGGAGGGAAGTAGCAGCCTATTAAGTTGATTGCTTTCTTAGGATTTAATTTTAGGGTAGCATAGAGGATTTCTTCCTTGTCAAGCTGTGGAGCTGACTGGGTGAGAATTTGGATATTGAGGTGATGTTTATACATCAGTGCCACTCCTCCTCCTTTTCTGGATATTCTGTCCTTGCGGAGGATTTTATATCCAGGTGGGAGTATTTCTTCACTTTTGATGTGAGGTTTAAGCCAAGATTCGGTTAGGATAAGGATGTCAGGGGAAACCAGGTGTATGTATGCCTTACAGATGCTTCTGATGTTGAGACATAATGAGGAGGTCTGTTGGCTTTTTATTAAGTGTGATTTGGGTGATAGGGGAGCTATTTGGAGGGGGTTTTGTGGAGAGGTTGGAGAAATTGGTGCCAGGGTTAGGGTGCACGTCTCCACTGAGAGTAAGTTTAGAGAGAATGCAGAGGATATGTTTTATATATGCAGTGAAATGCATGTGGTATTTTAAGAATAATTTGCATTCAGATGAGGTGCGGGCTTGGTAATTAGGTAGGTGTGGTGAAAGGATGCATTCTGGGGTTGGAGTAGTGAAATTGTGTGGTGGGAATTTGAGAGGGGTAGCTGACAAAGTGCAGTGGAAGTGGTTGGGAGAATTGACTGAAATGTCTTCGTAAGATGTAGTAAATGCTAGAATAATGCAGCAAAGGATTATAATTGTAGTTAGCGACATGACTGTGTTGGGATTAGGATGTATGATATGTAGGAAGGAGGAGTAGAGGGGGTGGAGATTATGGGATATATGAGTTGATTGGTTGGATATTAGTGGGAGCGGTCTTTTGCTAGATTAAATTTGAGTACAGATGGGGTGGGAGGGATTTGGGGTGGGGGGAGTGGAGTGAGCAGAGCAAACGGAGCGAGATAAAACCTTTGGCAAGGATTGCAGGGTAAGTGCTAAATATAGTCTGTTTGGGCTATACTTGATTTCTGTAGCCAAATTCAAACTTTTCGACTGGGAATGACTGTAAAGGAAGTTATTAGGCAGTGGGCATAAAGGGGTTGGCTAACACTGTTGTTTGCAGGGTAATGTTAATGGGAGTAAGTCAGCAGAAACCCAAGATTACCAAAGTAGAAATAAAGATTTAAAGTCCTGCAAGGAAAATGCAGGGGGGGGGGTGCAGGTCCTAAAGTGCAAGTCTCAGAATGATATTGTACAAAGTACAAAGTGTCAGGAATACAAAGAAATTTAAATGTAAACCTACACAGGGTGCTTGTAAGACACCAGAAGATAAACTTTTAAAGTATCCTGTGTAACTGAGATTGCACACTGTTGCAGTATAACTCTAAGTAGCTGGTAGGTAGAGTAACTGCAAAAGAAAAAAAGAGAAAATAAGCATATAAAACTACAGATCTGAAGTAGGATATTCATTTGTCTGCAACCTGTGGGTTATGGATCCGATATCGGATCCGAACCGGCATAGTTTCCAGCTATGGATCCAAGCTCTCAGCTCCTCCCCTCACCCATAATGCCCTGCTCTACCCTCATGACCTCAGATCTTGTTTGCCGCGCTGGTAACTGGATGTGGTTTCTATAGCTCTCAGCTAAGTGGAATTTTCTTGTACTAAATTAGAATATTTTTGCTTTCTTTAAACTTTTTTGTGTGAAAGTTGTAGGTTTCCTATTTTTATTGACTGTTTTTAGTTTAATTTTATTTACAGTAGTATATTTTATTCCCTCCTGTGTGTGAGGCCTGTGTGCTTTTATAGTTTATTGTTTTAAGTTACTTCTGTAACTTTTGGTTAATTTTGACTATGGCTGACCAGCCTAAGTCATTTTCTCTAAATGCTCGAGTGTGGCCATAAGCTCTCACCGGCTGATGGCCACACTCGGTGTGTCTTGGGGTTGAACACCTCACATCTGGCTGTTCCATTTGTGCAGGGTTCAACCCCAGAGGTCCAAGCTGGTCCTGGCGGGTCTTTTACCGCCGGACTCGGCTCCGACCCCGGGGGACTCCTGCGGCTGCAGCTGTTCCCTGTAGCACCCCTCCTGCTCCTGGGACTCAAACTCCCGCTTCAGGACAGGAGAGGGATGCATCTAAAAGGACCGGAGGGAGAAGCACCTGGCGGGCGAGACCTCTGTTTCGCCCCGCCAGCCAAGCGGGCTTCTCCCCGGCTTCATGGTCTCCTCCTTCTCCGCTCGGTCACCTGTGTGCTTCTCACGGGTCCTGAGGAGGAGGAGAATCGAGGAGGCATTCCAGGCCTACCTCGGTAGCCTCGTCGAGATCTACCATAGCCTTTCGATGCTGATCTGGACCGGATGATGCGAAGGTTCATCCAGGCCCAGATGCAGATGGGAGTGTTTGTGCCTCCCCGGGAGCTCAACACCCTTTTCAAGCCTATTGCTCCTTCTCCGACCCGCTTCCGGGTTCGAGCAGCTGGAGCCGAGCAGCTTCGAGCGGGGAGGTCGGATCCGATAGTACTGGGTACCGGATCCGACCATGCCCTCGAAAGCGTCGGACCCGATCTCGGAGCCTGGATGATCCGGGGATCAGTGCTCCTTCGGCGCCGTCGATCCACTCTTCGGATTGTCCCGGATCCTTTGGTCGAGGTGGCTCCCTTGCTTTTGATGTAGTGGAGAGGGCTCTGTTGAGGGTCTCCGGACCCCGGCACTTGCTTCCGTCCCGCCTCCCTCTGCACTGGGCCAGGCTTCCACCATCCGGCCCCTGGGACAGCCCGTTTCTGTGCCCCAAGTTGCTCCTATGGAGCAAATTGCTGCTGACTCCTCTGACAGCCCCCAGAGGAGGCTCCTGAGGCACATTGACTCCCCTGAGTCTCTCACTGAAGACACGGACTTGGAGGAAGGGAAGGCTCCCCACGGTCACCCCGAGGATGTCTCCTTGGAGACATCATGGAAATACTCCGTATTAGCCCGGGGTGGTCTGCCCCAAGTCTTCCTCGTCCGTGTTCTTGGAGGCATTACCTCTTGGGTGTCCCCTGCCGACCCCCTGGTGGACCTTATTACCACCAGGGCGTGGAAGGAACCGGACACCGTGGAGCCAATTCCCAAAGACCTGATAAAATCCTTAGCCCGCCTTCTGACAGGACCCATTGGAGTAAGGGGCCTCCTGTAGATGCCATGTTGATGGCGGCCACAAAGAGGGAACTGGCTCAGGAGAGTCCCTCAGTCCACCCACCGAGCAAGGAGTCTCGGATGATGGACCGCTTGGGGAAGCGGATGTTCAGTTTGAACTATCGATGCAGCGAGACCTTATTAAGGAGTCCATTTAGGAGGACAGAGCTCTGCACTCCACCAAAATGGCCACTCTTAGGTCAGTCACAAATACTTCGCTACTCTCCCATGCTGGGACAGGACTGGTCACTGGGCGTCAGGCCTGGCTCCGCCACTGCGATTTTCTGAGCCCTTCAAGGCCTTTGATGGTTCTGCTCTGTTTGGCAAGAGACCCAGGAAGACGCTGTCTGCCGCGCCGTCGAATCCGCTTCTCTGCACCCCAGAGGCCCTATTCTAGGAACCAAAAGGGTCAGAAGAAGATGTGGTTCAGTCGCAGCAGTCCCAGCCTGCTCCGGACAACCAGTCCTTCCGTGGCAGAGGAGGACAGGGAGGACGCCGCCCTAGAGGCAGAGGGGCTCCCAGAAACTTCGGGTCCAGGGAACCTTTCTCTGAACTGAGGGCTGCCCGACTGCTCTACTCTGGAGGCAGTCGGGGGCGCTGGGCACCTAGCGGCATGGGAGTCCATAACATCGGACCGCTGGGTTCTCCAAATCATATCCAGGGATATCGCATTCCTTTCCTTCACCTTCCAAAGATGAAGTCCCTCCCAGGCGTACCCACGGTCAAAGGGAGGCCGCTTTAGCAGAAATTGGCCATCTGCTAGAGAAAAGAGCCATCCAGCCCGTTCCCCAGACCAGATCGGATCAGGGTTCTACTCCAGGTTCTTTTAGTGCCAAAAAGCGGGGAACTAAGACCAATCCTAGACCTCTCTCTCCTGAATCTGGCAGTCCCCAAAGAAAAATTCGAATGGTCACTCTACAATCTATTCTCCCCTTCTGGGAGAATGCCACTGGATGTGCTCGATAGATCTCAGGGACGCCAACTACCACATCCTAATGGACAGACGCTCCAGGAGGTTTCTCCGGCCTTCGGCTGGGAGCCAGTCACTACCAGTTCGGGTCCTTCCCTTTGGTCTCACCACAGCCCCAGGGTGTTTACCAAAGTACTAGCAGTGGTAGCGGCCCACCTGAGGCTTCAGGGGTGCAGGTCTTTCCCTACCTGGACGACTGGCTCCTTACGCCCAACAAGGCATCTACTTCTCTCAGACTCCTTTCTCCATCTTGCTCCATTTCTGGGCATCACAATAAATACAAAAAGTCCAACCTGGCACCCACTCAGCTCTTAGATTTCATAGGGGCCAGACTAGACACAAGGAGTTTACGAGCCTTCCTCACTGCGGACAGAGTTCTAAATCTGCAGCTCCAGGTGCGGGCCATTCTCCATTCATGTTCTGTTCCAGCGGAGTTGGTCCTGAGGGCTCTAGGGTCCATGGCTTCATCAATAGCACTTCTTCCTCTTGCCAGGCTCAATATGCATTCTACAGTGGCTTAGTACAGTGGTCATACCTTGCTCTCCCCATGTATCATCCCATAGCGATCAGCAAGGCTTGCAAGCGGTCCCTCTTGTGGTGGCTCCACTCCCGGATCTCCACGAGGGGTCGCTTTTTTTTCCCCTCTCTCACGGTGACCACGGACGCCTCCCGCCTCGGGTGGGGGCACGGCGGACAGTCCAAGGCACGTGGAGCGATTCAGAGACCTTACTGCATATCAATGTTCTAGAGATGAGAGCAGTGCTCTTAGCGTTGCTAGCACTTCAGGACTTTCTTCCCTTGGGAACAATTGCGATTCAATCGGACAATATGTCTGTTGTCTGGTACATCAACAAACAAGCGGGAACAAGGTCTTACCCTCTTTGTCGAGCGGCCATGAGAGTCTGGGAATGGGCAATCTCCACCACTCCCTTTCTAATAGCAGCACATTCGGGTCCAACATCCTAGCGGACAAGCTCAGTCGCACCATTCTGACCCCTTACGAGTGGTCTCTCAATTGTCAAGTAGCGGGGGAACCCTTCATGCGATCTTTTGCCTCTCCCTCAAACACCAAGTCACGACAGTTTTTTCTGATACCTCCTCCCGGAGGTACCCCAAGAGACGCTCTGGTGCATGCTTGGCCACCCGGTCTTCTGTATGCCTATCCACCCTTGCCTCTGATGCTGCAAGTACTTCAGAAAGCCTCTCGAGTGGGTTGCAGAATGATTCTCATTTCTGGCCTCGACAGATCTGGTTCCCCTTCCTAAGGTCTCACTCGGTGAATCCTCCTTGGATTCTAGATCCTATTCCGGATCTGATATCCCATCCATCCTGCATTCCTCCTCCGAACCTGGACAGCCTGAAGCTGACCGCTTGGCTGCTCCAGTTCCACTCTTGATAAGGACTCCGGTATCTCTTCACGGTAAAGGCTATTTTGGTGGCGGCTCATAAACCATCCACTAGAAAGGTTTACGAAGCAAATGGGCAAGGCCTAGATCCCTTCACGGTTCCTCTCCCGTAGTGCTGGATTTTCTAACCTCTCTCTTTAATGATGGTGCCAGCAGTTCCACAGTCAAAGTTCAACTGGCGGCAATTTCTCACTATCACATTGGTCAAGAGTCTAATCCTCTTATGTCAGCCAAATTGTGCAAAACTTTTCTTAAAGGTACTTTCCTTCTCAGGCCCCTATTAAGCAAGCAGTTCCTCCTTGGGACCTTTCTCTGGTCCTACAGGCCTTGACCGCTCCCCCTTTCGAGCCCGTGGCTACAGTGGACCTCAAATTCTTGTCTTACAAGACAGCCTTTTTGGTAGCCATTACATCAGCCAAGAGAGTTTCTGAACTTCAAGCTTTATCAGCTAAACCTCCTTACTTGGTTTTTATCCGGACCGTGTCTCCCTCAGGACCAACCCGTCCTTCCTTCCTAAAATCGCTTCTGAAGCAAACATCAATCAATCCATTAACCTCCCTGTTTTCTTCCCTAAGTATGAAAACAAAGGTGAATATAGGCTACACTCACTAGATGTTCACAGGCAACTAAGATTTTATCTCAACAGGACAGCTGGTCATAGGCAATCCGACCAGCTGTTTATTTCCTTTGCAAAATTCAATTTGGGCAAGCCAATTTCCAAAGTTTCTCTGTCCGCTGGATTTCACAGTGCATTTTATTGGCTTATCAAGCGTCAGGAAGGGAGGGTGTTCATGCCCATTCAACCCGGTCAGTATCTACCTCAGCAGCCTTCAAGGCTAGGATTCCTCTGGATGATATTTGTGCAGCAGCTACATGGGCTTCATCTCATACATTTATTTCTCACTATAAGTTGGATCTTGCATCCAGGGGTAGAGCATCCTTTGGCTCAGCGGTGGAATATCCTTCCATGATGGCGCCCAAGATTCAGGTAGCTGGGGACTCTGTCCCACAGGTTGCAGACAAATGAATATCCTACTTCAGATTTAGAAGTTATGTACTCACCATAACGTTCCATCTGAGTAGGTGTATTCATTTGTCTGCCCCCTGGCCTTTCAGTTTCCTGCATATTACTTGTTACCCTTTTGAGGGTATTGTTGCTTTGGCAAACTCGATCTGAGGTCATGAGGGTAGAGCAGGGCATTATGGGTGAGGGGAGGAGCTGAGAGCTTGGATCCATAGCTGGAAACTATGGATCCGATATCGGATCCATAACCCACAGGTTGCAGACAAATGAATACACCTACTCAGATGGAACGTTATGGTGAGTACATAACTTCTAATTTCTTAGCAAATAGAATAATAAATTAATAATAAATAATGTAATAAAATAATTAATAAAATAATAAAATCTTAATAAAATAATGCAAACTAAATCAGTACACTTCACTTGTTTGGTCAGAATCGGTTGCCACAGAAGTAAGTAAACTTACTCAATGCAGCGAGGCAGTCTTTTTTTTACCTTACCTGGCTGGAGAAGCCTGGGGAAGAAATAAGTGCTGCGCCGGGATGCACTGCCTGAATAAAACCCACAGCCACAGACTGGTAAAATTAAATTAAGTAGTAAAATTGGCATTGGCTCGGCACTCGGCAGCTGAATTCCGACAGGCTGCCTGTCTGCCTCGTGCTGATGTCATCACGCACGCCCTGCATGTGATGACGTCAGGAACAGTAAAAAAAAAAAAACCTAGGCAATTCAGAAATTAAAGGGGCTACTCAGGAATTTGTGGTACCCCAATATTTTGCCCTCAAACCCGGTATTTACTGAGAAATTCGGCACAGTTGAGGAGTATTGTCAGTTTGCAATCCAATGAGTTACATAGGGGTTAACATTTATCTATGATGCCTGAGTGTGGGTTACATATATACATACATATAAATATTTCAAGCACAAGCATTAAAAGCCCTTCTAGCTTGCCAGTATACCAAAACACTTGTTCCCATGATAAGTGCCCAGGCCATTCTTTAAAACTAAACTAGTATTTGCTTTAATGTAATTTGGTAGTCTGTTCCATGCATCAGCTACTCTGTCAGTGAACCAATTCTAATACTTTTTGATAACCCCAAACATTCCCAGAGGTAGTCATTTCCAAATGCCCTATATACTTGAATAAGACCTCCTCTTAAATATCTGTAAGAGACATTGTACAAGTTCAGATATTTTAGTCTTTCATGTTGTTGTTGTGTCTTTTAGGCTTTTCCCGGTTGGGGGTCGCCACAGTGGAACTCTGGTCTGCTAATGATTGGTAGTTGAGTTTTACGTGCCGAGTTACCAGCCCTGACGCACAACCATGAATGAAGGTACGCCCATTCATGCATGTCTCCGCGCAGAAGACACTCTAGCTGAGAATCGAACCGGACAGCGTCTTACTGCGAGGCGACAATGCTACCACAGCACCACCACATTTTCACATCCATGGAAGCCCTTGGTGTATTTATGCTGTATTCTTTCCAGTTTACTCATGCTTGTTTTCTTATAGGGTTTCCATATTGTTATTCCATACTCAAGTTTGGGTCTAATGTAACTAATAATGACATCGTAATTTTTGATTTCCTAGACTTTATAAATCTTTTTATACAACCTATATTTCTATAACTATCATTAACCAATTGGTTGATATGATTAGAAAAACTCATAGCTGAATCTACCATATATCCAGAACCTTACATAAGTTTACAGTTTCAATTACTGTGTGCTGTATTAAATATTCCCTATTCAATTTATGTCTCCCAAATACATATGTCCTATGCAGCCCGACTGAAAAAACTCCGGCTGTACTCAGTGGCATATCACATACTCAGAGGTGATCCCTGCCTGACTTACAAAGCCATGTCCAACTCGGAATTGATGGACATGCTCCACCTAAAGAAATCCAAATCACTGCGAGCCACACGCTCTAGTGAGCTAAACCTTGCCACAACAATAAATAGAACATGCTGGAGGGATAGATTCCTGTCACAGAGACTCCCCATGCTTTGGAACAAAATTCCTAACTACATTAGGCAGAGCCCCTCACTAACACTCTTCAGGAGAAGCCTTGACGAGTGGATGGATAACAGAAAATACACCCCTGGGATCACTTCATTGTCTCTGCTTGACAGAGGCTCAGTTAATCAATGGGGTGACGAAAGCCGACACACTCTGACTAGGCTTAAAAATGCCCTCGAGCAGATAGAGTAGTACCTACCTATGAACCTATAAATCTCAAGTACTTAGTTTTTGATATATTTATCAGCATATTATTCTTCTGTGCCCAAATGGTTAATTTAGTCAAGTTATTTTTGCGCACATGCCTTATCTGTAGCACATGTAATCAGTTTACCCAATTTGAGGTCATCTGCATATAGACAGTAGAACACCTCAGATGAAAAAGTTAGGTGTGAAAGATGCAATCTAAACAAGTAAGGGTCTAGGACAGAGCCCAGTTGGACACCCTGACTGTAACCAAGGATTTCACCTGTCCAGTTGCTGTATGATACTTGCCATGTCCTATTTGTAAGCCGTGCAGCTAGCCTTCTTATCAAGAGTACATCAATACCTAGTTGTACTAATTTAATGATCAGTGTTTTGTGTATGACCCTGTCAAATGCTGAAGTTAAATCTATATAAATTGCATCACAGCACATTTTTTCATTCTTAGTTGTTATATTGGTATGGAACATCATGTTACAGGTGGTAATAGATCTGTTTTCAACATATGCATGCTGGTATGTGGTTTCAAGTCCCAAACTATCCAGTTCTGACAACAACGTATCCAATATTACCTTTTCCATTATGTTTCCACAACATGAAAGTAGACTTAAGGGTCTTTATGAGTGTGGGTTTGTCCTACTCCCCTAAGAGATCCAAAGCTCTTCTGTAACATCAGCTGAATAGTCTGGAGAGATGGGTTTATTTCACAGAGGTTACCGCTGCTCTGGAATAGAAAACCAAAACATGTAAAGCAAAACTTATCGCTGTCCATATTCAAGCACAGCAAGGACCTATGGATGAGAAAAAAAATAAACCTACACCAGGACTGCCCCCATACTACTAATGGACAGCCCCCTGTACTACTGATGAACAGAGGCAGCTCCTAAATGCTTTATCCTATGCATCTGTCCCCTCAAATTATCTATGGTATTGTCCCAGTTATTCTCACTAGTTGTAATATATCATTATAGACCACAGGATGGGTAAGACCAAAATAACATGAAATAGGATAAGTTAATTCAAGCACTGAAAGGCAAACTGGTCAGACAAAATGGACCACAAGAGCAGCTAGCTTAGTGCTTAACTAATAACCTATGGCGTCAAACACTTTCGCAGGGTCCATATTTGTCGCATGGATTAATTTGGTCTCATCCATTGCCTCAGTGACTTTTTAGAAAAAGTTGACCAATTTATGTAGGTAGGATGTGCCTTTAAAGAATCCAAACTGGGTTTGTTCAACAGTCTGTAAGTTAAGTATATGTTTGTTTATTAGATTCATAATGATCCTTTTCATAGCTTTACAGATGAAACTGGTCAAGCTTATGGGGTCTGTTATTACTCGTGTCCATTGAAGTTCCACCTTTGTGCAAGGAAATGATTGTTGCTGTCTGCCATTCGTCCGGCACAAAGGCTGTTTTGAGGCTAACATTGAATAGCTTGTGTAGGGGGTCTGACAAGTTATTATCTGATGTTGTCAATCTTCATGTAATCCTTGACTGTGGGCTCAGTTCCGAGCCTCAGAACAGACTTGGCGGTTATTACAGCTCATGCCCTCCAAAACCACTCAAGCTAAGCTCTACCAATAAAGCTCCTCACAAACTCATCTCAGATCTCGTTTGCCACTTCGTAGTGCCAGACAAGAAATAATAGACTAGAGGCCATATCTGTGTCTCTCCTCTAAGCTCTCAAACGACAGCAATAACCTTGTTAAACTGTAAGTTTGATCTTTTTCTTTTCTAAATTTACCTTTTTTTTCTGTCTACCATTTAGGTAATCTCGCACGTACCATCGTTGGTAACTTTCCCCCTTAATCTAGCGGTAATTCTGAAAGTACCATTGCTGGTACTGCTTTCCTGCCTTTAATTTATTTAAAAAAAAAACTTTCTATCATTTTTAATCTCCTTCTTCGCTGTGTATGTGCGTGCGTGTGGTCTTTCTTTAGTCATGGGGGACAAGCCTGTTAAAGGCACTTCTGGCTTTCAAATTTGCCAAAAATGTGACAGGAAGCTTCCTAATTCAGACAGACACTCTTTGTGTCTATTGTTTAAGGAGTTGTTCACTTGCAAAAGGACTGTGCAGTTTGTCATAGTTTTAGCCATAGGGCTTTAATTGACTGCAGAAATAAACTTATTCTGAAGGGTCTTCTTAAGTCAAACTTTGAAGAGGCCTTATCTGGTCCCAGAATATAGGCAAGTTCACCTTGTTCCTCAATTAATACAAAGAAAGAAGTAAATTGGTTCCGTCACATTCTTTGTAACCTCCATGTAAAATGGCCAAGGCTCCCATGGCTCCTACAGCATCTTTGGAACCAGGGTTAACTGACTCAGTCCTCGGTACAATCAGTACCCGTTTCAAAAATGACTTCATCAGCGACGATGCCATCGCTGCCTGTTTCTGCACCGACTGCTCTGACACCAATATCATTTACTGTATCACCTGCTTTTTCTTCGGAACCAAAGGAGGTTTTCATTTAAAACTTTGCTGCACACCAGATAGTCACCTTTAGTGGATCCTTTTGTGGACCATCCCCCCAGTCCTTTTTTTGGAGAAATGTCCACCTAGATCTCCTTCAGTCCAATCCACCAAGAGTCTAACCGAATCTGATATCATTAGACTGGTGGATCAGCTCCTTCCACGGTTCCTAGCACTGTCAGCTCTGGAACCCTGCCTTCTTCTGCTCCAGCCTTTATTCCAGCGGAGCTTTCAGAGCCCCTGGTAACGACCTTCCCGGCATCGACTGTTTTGCTGCCAGTCAGAGCTCCTTCTCTGGCACCGATAGCTACCCTGAGATCTTCGGGTTTGTTGGATCTGGAGACTTCCCAGGGTCTGGGCTTCGTTGCCTGGTCCGAGGGGCAGGGTTTGACTTCGGTCCTTTTGGAGTCCTCCGTGCCCCTCGGCACTTTGGCATATGTTAACGTGAGTCTGACTTCTGCTTTGGAGGCAGCCTCCTTGGTGCAGGATGTGACCACAGTTCCAAAGGAGTCTATTTTGGTTCTGGGCTCCTGTCCTTCTGTGGGGGTGGGGAGGCCTGCCTTCTAGGGTATGAAGAGGGCCTTGTCTATTTTGAACAAACAGTCTATGCCTCCCCTGTCAAACCAAACATCTTGCCTTTCCCCCTGACCAGAGCTTCCACCAGTCTCTTCCCTGCGACAGAGGGCACAAAAGACTCAGGATCAAACTGCAGTGGTTATGACATCTTTGGATACCTCTCCAGAGCACTTCATGGAAGAGGTGGCTCCGATGAGAAAGTGCAAGAAGAAGCCATTGGACTCCCTGGAAGAGTCCTACATGGAAGATACCGATTTTGATGAAGGGGAATGTTTCCCTAAGTTACCCCCGAAGATGTTTCCTCTGGGGACATCCTGGAGATCCTTAAACAGAGGGGAGGGGTAGCTGGACTTCCCTCCAGCCTTCCTCGGAGTCGGCATACCTAGAGTCTTTTTGTGCCCAGCCCTCTACCTCGTGGATCTCTCCACCCACTGACAGTCTCATTAAGTTGATTACTCAGTGGACCTGGAAGATAGCTGACTCTATCAAGCTAATCCAAAGGGAGCAGACCATATCCTTTCAGCCCCTCAAATTCAGCAACACTGGGCCAAGGGAATTCCTGCGGATGCCATGGTAGTAGCGTCAACCACTCAGAAGGAACTTGCTGATGAAATTCCCACTATCCATCTTCCTAACAAAGAGTCTAGGACTATGGATAGGTTTGAAAAGCGTGTCTATGCCTCATTGACCTTTGCTGTCAGGTGCTTGAATTACATGGCACATTTTACCAGATGTCAAAGAGATCTGATTAATGAAATCTCAGACAGTCTTGCAGGAGCAGTAGCTGAAGGAGTTTGAGACAAAGTGGCTTCTCAGCTTACCAACCTAAAATCCATTTCTAACTTGTTTGTGAGGCTAATTGCACATGCTGCCGAAGGGATGCCAAGGGCAGCAGGTTCAGGCATAGCCATCAGGAGACATGTCTGGATGCACTTTATGTGATTTCGTGGAGCCATTCAAGTCCTCTTTCATCAATGCTCCATTTGACAGAACATTTCTGTTTGGACCCAAAGTTAAGGGCACTCTGGCCAGATGTGAAAAAGATGGGAAGACCCTTTTTTATCATTGATATACGCTTTTCCACACCTCAATGGCCCTATTCAAGAAATCAAAGGAGTGGGGAGACTATGGTTCAAGAAATCCCAAGGGCCTTTTCAGGAAATATTTGTGCACATATTTACATGTGCATAGAATTTGACAGTAATGGATTTTGCATTAACTGTAAGGTCATTAAGGTGGATAAGACTTTTGAATTCAGCTAGGTCATCACTCAGTTTTAGTAGAGTAGCCATTGCTAATCTCTGAATACTAAGGTATAGGAGGATGCTTTAGGCTTCAACCATATAGTGAATGCAAATGACTTGTGGTCTGACTTGACCAGAGTGGAGGTTACATTTGGTGGGGAGCAGACTTTCCCCCGCTCTGGTTAGGTTGCTGACTAACTGGTCCGGAGTGTTTGCCCTGATGAAGTCCAGAAATATCTGGGCATACAGGTTTGAGAACATATAAATCTCCTGTTTATGGAAGGACAGTTGAAGTCTCCTAGGAAACTAGGTGTTTGTTTTAATACATTGGCACTCATTCTGGTTTATGTTGGAGTTGGAGGGGGACATAGAGGGGGCCCTCTCTGTGATGTGATAAGGGTTTTTGTTTATATTAAGTTGGACATGGAGGAGTTCCTGGTTGTTATCTTATAGATTCATAGGGTAAGTAGGAGGCTAGCTGCCCTTGTGGCTAGCCTAGCCAGTTTCCTTTTTTGTGCTGAAAATAACCTATCCCATTTGGTTATAAATTGGCTTTACCTATCCCATGGTCATTAATTATATATGGGATCATTCCATAGATAATTTGAGGAAACCTGTGCATGAGGTAAAGCATTTAGGAGCTGCCTGTGGTCAATAGTAGTACAGGGAGGGTGGAGTCCTGGGGTAAATTTTCTATTTTATCCATAAGTCTAAGTTGGGCTTAAATATGGATAGGGAAGAACTTTGTTTTATATAGATGTGGAGTCTGTTCTAGAGTAGCAGTTTCCTCTACAAGATGTACCTGTTCCTCCAAACCATTCTCTTGATGTTGCATGCAGAAGAGGTTTAGGTCCATAGGTCAAGTATTTATGACAGACACCAGTTGACGTTATGTTGTGCCGCAAATCCATTAGTAATGGGTCAGAGGATGCCTTGTATGCCAGACACAGTCTGTAAGATACAGAGTGTAGTGAAAGGGCTTTAAGTTGGTCAGTGTAGGACATGTTATTCAAACCTTGTATCCTTTTAATAAGGTATCTCATTGGTAATATCTTGTCAAACAAATCTGGAGGTGAGTTTTTTTTTTAGGAACATACACATCTCCGCCTTTAGTGCATTCATTTAACGTGAAGGGTCTGTACAAGTACTATGCATGGAAGCCTTGCACTAGCGGGATGCTTTCATTGGTCTTAAACTAGGTCTCTGTAATGATGCATATGTTGATGTTTTCTTTGGTAAGTAGTGCTTGTAGGGTGTAAAGGTTCTTGTTAAGGCTCCTAGCAATGAGCAGCAATATCTTAACATTGTCGGGGTTCTGTTTAGTTTGGAAGATTTGGAAAACTGACTACCTAAACAAAAGTTGTATGGGGTAGACAAGGATTTGGCCGATATACGGAAGCCCTGGGGAGAGGTGCACATCATCACTGGCAAAGCAAATGGGACTATCCACCATATTTCCTAGTTTGATATATTTTGTACCCCCTTTCAGTGACACCAGAAGTTAAGCCAGTTGTTGAAGTCAGTTATCTTTTGTTCATCTTGTGGCATAATTCTTGGTGATAATAAAATAATGCTCAAGGCTAGGTTAATACCGTCCTCAGATGCATATTTCAAGAGCTCCATTATGTCTCTGTTCCTGTAGTCCAGGGAAGTATGTCTCAAGTTGTTTATACCGTCATGTACAATGAATGTATTATATGTGTACTTGTAGTACAAGGACTTGAGTGTTGCTTGATGTAGAGAATCCTAACACCAGAAAGGCAATGGACAGTGACCCTCTGTTTGCACAGCCTAATGAGTGGTGCATCGCTGTGTCTCACTATGGAGTCTTTTATGACAAAAATATTGGATTGTGTGGTGGTCTGCCATATGGGCTTTTGAACTGATACAGCGTGACTCTTGGATGTATATTTCTTGGTGTGTGCTGCCTATTATGTGTGTATGTGAGGTTGCTGAGGCTACTTGTTTCTTGAGTTACAATTAGGAGGCCTCTGTGATTTAGGTAAGTTACTTTTAAGAGCCTCAGCATATGTAGGTCTGTATGTGTGGTCTGAGCTGTGTGTGATATGTTTAGCATGGTGTTGTGTAGTACTTAACAGACCTGGTTGTTGTTTGTAGTGACTTCTTGTGAGATATATGCCTCCATTAACATATACCTACATCTGTCTGTTTAAGTAGAAAGTGGTTGTCAGTAAATGTGAGACAATTACTACAGTGTCTCAAGATACCCATTCAAACAAGCTGGCCACATAGATAATTGGAAAGTGCGGATTCATGGTTCCAGTTGCTTACTTATATAGACTGAAGTGGGATTAGTGCCAAGAGGTTAGGATTTAATTAACCAGGCAGTGTAAGAAACTTCTCTGTGTGGAAGATTTTCAGTCCATATATCTCTAGTTAATCACTGTATATTAATTAGATCAGACAATAGTAGTAGAAGTAGCGAACGTAAACTCTTAAGTCAAAAAAATAATAAAAAATATATAATTGTACAGAATTACTAAGTATTCAAAAGTAATCCAAGCAAGGTAGGCAGTGTGTTTCCTGTCGAATATCCTTTATTAAGTACACAGACAAGTGAGCCAAGTATAACAAAAATAGAGTAATAGTTTCCTCACAAGCATTCTAAATATATATATATATATATATATATATATATATATATATATGTATATATTATCAGGCAAGGGAGTGGTTTATTGTGCTGTAAAACAAAGTGTTATTGGTCCACATGTTAAATTCACATCCCTTCCCCCATCAGTGTGACATTCGAGCTGGTACTGCCCTACTTAGTAGCTGTCATAATAATATAACCCTTATGTACTTTAAGTAAAATTTATAATGATGTGGTACCTCTTATTTAACCAGATTATTAAGTAGATTATTAAGTCTGTGATTTTACACAAGACAATATAATATACTACACAGCTGGAAATATATCAGTCTTAGTCCATTTGGCAAACAAAAAAATATATATACATATATACTTTGCATGTAAAAATCAATTTTAAAAATCATATTCTATTTTCGTAACCTATTGTTAACAACGATCACAGGTTGATATATTTCCAGCCATATAGTATATTATATTGTCTTGGACAAAATCACAGACTTAATAATCTATTTAATAATCTGGTTAAATAAGAGGTACCACATCATTATAAATTTTATTTCATGTACATAAGGGTTATATTATTATGACAGCTACTAAGTAGGGCAGGACCAGTTTGAATGTCACACTGATGGGGGAAGGGATGTGAATTTAACATGTGTACCAATAACACTTTGTTTTACAGCACAATAAACCACTCCCTTGTCTGATAAAAAAAAAAATATATATATATATATATATATATATATATATATATATATATATTTTTTAGAAAGCTTGTGAGGAAACTATTACTCTATTTTTGTTTTACTTGGATCGCTGTGTACTTAATAAAGGATTTTCGACTGGAAACAGACTGCCTGCCTTGCTTGGATTACTTTCGAATACTTAGCAATTCTGTACAATTATATATTTTTTATTATTTTTTTTTATTTGACTTAGGACGAGTTTAAGTTTGCTACTTCTACTACTATTTATTTATTTTTATTTATTTATTTTACATTTGTTAACCGGGCTGGTCTAACTGGATACATATCCGTTTTCAGTAGAGGCCCGAGGAGAAAAGCTCCAATACACAATAGAAGTACATATTTAAATTGCAAGATTCAAAGTATTGTTACAACAAGAGAATGCAGCTTACATATGCAGGAATGAAATTTTACATAGATGTTATATAAGACTAAAGGACAGACAGGAAATTATACACAGAACATTGATTTCGTTAAAGATACTGAAAAATAGACTTAAATCAGAGATTTTCCTTATTACTAAAAGGAAAGAGAAATTTTAGAGATCTGCAATTAGGGAAATGGGCTAGGGAAGTGGACCTAGAAGTAATGAGATATGTAGTTAGTCAGGTTCTCGACTGACTATTGTCTGATCTGATTAATATACAGTGATTAACTAGAGATATATGGACTGAAAATCTTCCACACAGAGACGTTTCTTACACTGTTTTGTTTTTGGACCCACAACACTTGTTTAGTGGGTTGTTTTGAGACTTCGGGGATACCACGGAGATTACTTGTTGATTTAATTAACTAGAGTGCTGTCTGTCTGAAATGAACAATCTTTGATTATCTGGAGTGCTGTGTGTCTAAAATGAACAATGTAAGTCTACACATGTAGTACAGTGTTTCTGTTCATGCAAACCAGGAACTTTTCATGCAACTACTGACCATTATGTACACTAGAAAATACTTTCTCTACTCTCTCACACAGGATGGCCTAGCTAATTCTCCCAATTATGTAGAGAAAATTAAGGTTCTGAGTGCATGCATTTATATAGTGCATGGTTATATATGGCTGCCAGATGAGTAGTACCACTCAAATGTAGCAAACACAGAAAAGCTGAAAAAGGCTGGAAATATTCAAACAAGCACACCAGCCAATAGTGAAATGACAAGTCTTCCAGGTTATACAGCAGTCAGTGGCTGAGAAATGGTTACTTTCTTTTGCTGCTCTCACTAGAGTTAAACTAAATAAATCACCGCTTGATTAATAATGATCACCACAAAAGTGCACAGCTATTACAGTAAAGTCAGTAAGAACACAAAATATACTTATCTCAGATATTGTACGGCTAGTATTTTAGTTAAATTCTGTATTAAATTGTCACAGTCAGTACAAGCATTGCAGCTAAGTGTGTAAATGTTTGTAAAGTACAGTTGTGTAAAATCTTACCATAATGGTAGATGTCCTTGCATTCACCACTGCAGTATTCCTTACTAATGGGATTTCCTGCCATGAAGCTGTCTGTCCAGCCAGTTTACAAAAGATTTCCGTTGCTTTAAGGTATGCAGAAAGTCACCTGCTTACTCCTTGCGTAAGGTAGGGCATAAAGGTGACGTTCAGGTGTACCATCCTCAGAACAGATTGCCCCAGTAGGAACAGCAGTCCAAGGAAAACCTGCACAGCCAGGAAGGGAAAAAGACCATGGGGATGGAGGGAGGGAGATAATACTGCAGTGGTGAAGGCAAGGACATCTACCGTTATGGTAAGATTTTACACAACTGTACTATGTCCTTGCATTCACAGCTGCAGTATTCCTTAAAAATGGGAGAGTGCAAAAGCTCAAGAAAAAACTTGGGAGGAGGAAGCAGCAAAGCCCTCTAAGAAGCCATGAAGTATGGAAGCAGCAAAACCACCTCTGGCTCTGGAGATACCATCCAACTGGTAATGTTTGGTACAGGTATGCACAGAAGTCCAGGTAGCAGCTTTAAGAATAGAATGAGTATCTAAGCCCCTGAAAAAAGCACCAGAAGAAGCCACAGCTCTAGTGAAATGAGCCTTAACAGAAGAAGGAAGGCTCTCGCCATGAAAAGTGTAACAAAAGGAAATAGACTTGGAAATCCAAGTAGACATAGTTTGCTTGGAAACAGCCAAACCTAAAGACCTAGGATGAAAGGAAACTAGTTTTATTCAAATAAAATCTGAGCTGCCTATCCACATCTAAAGTATGTAGCACCCTTTCACTGTCAGATTGGGAGAGGGGAAAAAAGGTAGGCAAATTAATAGACAAGTGACAACTCATTAACCAGCTTGGGCATAAAAGAAGGATTAGTACGCAAGGACATCCTGTCCTCATGAAATATCAAAAAAGGTGGACCATAAGGTCTTGCAACTCAGACACCGGTATGCAGAAGTAAGAGCTAACAAAAGAACTGTCTTCCAAGAACAATGTTGCAAGGAACCAGAAACAGCAGGCTCAAAAGGAGCCTGAGTCAATTTTTCTAGAACACAATTAACATCCAGGGAGGAGGAACAGGCTTCCTGGGAGATCTAATATTAAGGACGCCTTTAAGAAACTGCTTAGCCTCAAATTTAGAAGCTAATGGGAGAGTTAAAGGCAGACAAGCAGAAAGAGCTGATAAGTTGGCCTTAACAGAAGAATAGGCCAAACCAGCATTGTGCAACTCACACAAGTAAGAAAGAACCAAAGGAACATCCACAGAAAGTGGGTCCAGGTCATGACACCAAATAGAAAACCTCTTCTATTTAGATAAGTAGGATTTCCTAGTAGTAGATTTCCTGGCCTCCTGCAGGACCTGCAGCACATCTTCAGAAAAAAGGTGTCTATGAGGAATCAAAACCCTATCACCCACAGTGTCAGTTGAAGCGTGGATAGGTGGGAATGGATGAGAGATCCCTTGTCTTGTTTGAGGAGATCCTCTCTGTGAAGTAACTTGTGATTGTCCCTGGCGAGATGCAGAAGTAGAGGGAACCAGTGCTGTCGTGGCCAAAAGGGAGTCACCAACAAGATTTTGGGAGCATCCTGTTGAATCTTCAACATGACTCTCAGAATGAGAGGAAGGGGTGGGAATGCATAAGGAAACATCCCCCTTCCAAGAAAATGAGAGGGTGTCCACCTTCCAGACCAGAGGACCTGGGACTCTGCCACAAAACAGAGGAAGTTGTCTGTTCAGACGAGAGGGAAGGCAAAGAGATCTACTTGAGGAATACCCCAATGGTGAAAAATGTCCAGAAACATTCCTGTGAAGCATCCATTCATGGGATTGAGTGAAGGACCTGCTCAGATTGACTGCCACAACGTTCCATTCTGAAGGAATGTAAACTGCCTGAAGAGTCGCACAGTACTGGATAGCCAGATCTCATACCAGAAGTGACAGCCGGCAAAGATGGTAGGATCTTATACCCACCTGTTTGTTGATATACCACATGACTGTTGTATTGTCCGTGAATACCTCGAGAGGATGAAAGGCCTGAAGAGCCCTCATCTCTTTGATGTTAATGTGCTCCTTCCACTGACGAAACAACCACACTACCTGAACCTTCAGGGAGCCAAACGTTGTTCCCCGTCCCACATCTGAAGCATCTGTGAACAGAGCCTGAGAGGGAAGTGGATGCTGAAATGGGAGCCCTGGATTCAGAGACAACTGCTGAATCCACCACAGAAGTTCAACCTTGAGACACTGGAGAAGAGGAACAGGAAAGTCTAGAGGATGCACACGCTGAAGCCACACCGACTTCAGAAACCATTGGAACTTCCTCATGTGGAGCCTGGCCAGAGGAAGCATCGGAATGGTGGGAGCCATGAACCCCAGACCCCTCAGAAATGTCCTGGCTGAAATGGAGGCCAGAGGAAGAAGAGTTTGAAAGAAAGAAAGTTAATGCCTTTGGAGGAGGCAGGGATGCTAGCACTGGCACCATTTGAAGCCTGCAACCCAGACAGACATGATATTGAGAAGGAGACAGGGAAGACTTGGAGTTTATTCTGAACCCCAGGCTCTGAAGAAGAGAAATGGTAAAGTGAAGATTTTACAAAAGGACCTCTGGAGAAGATGCCTGAATCATCAGGCTGTCCAAATAAGGAAAGATATGGATCCCTTGAAGCCTGCAAAATGCAATCACAGGAGCAAGACATTTGGTGAACACCCTTGGGGCAGTAGAAAGGCCAAAGGGCAAAGCACAGAACTGAAAATGGCAGGAAGCAACAGAGAAATGCAAAAATCTCCTGAAAAGATGGATCGGAATATGGAGATAAGCAACCTTGAGGTCCAGAGACACCAGAAAGGGCTGAGGGAGCAAGAGAGAAAAAAGGGACTGAAGGGACAGCATCCAAAAGGAAGGCACCTTAGGAAAGGTGTTCAGATGGGAGAGGTCTAGAATAGCCCTCCAAGTACCTTTTTTCTGGACATTAGAAACATTCTGGAATAAAACCCTTTCCCCTTTTGAGACAGGCACTTCTTGAATAGTACCCTGAAACAAGAGGACACGAAGAACCTCTGGGAAAAAAGAGGCTGTTCCCAAGGAGGCTGAGGAATGACCATAAAAGGAGGATGGGAAATCCAGACCATGAAGTACCCTTAATGAATGATTGACAAAACCCAAGAATCCTGGGTGATCCGGAGCCAAACAGGAAGAGAAAGAGAAAGGCAAAGAGACAGAAGAATGTGGCTGGGAATGGGGGGAGAGTCACACAGCATCTGGTTTGTCAGTAAAGGAAGGCTTAAGAATCCTGGCAGTTTGAGTGGCTTTAGCAGGAGTCTGTTTACCACCCTTTTACCTTTAGAAGGAAGATGAGACTGCCTATGAACAAAGGCCGGCTTAAAACGGTAGTTACGTTGAAACTTAGGCACAGGAGAAACAAAGACGTACTGAAGCAACTGTAAAGCCTTCCCCTTGTCCTGATTACACTTAAATAAACCAGGAGCCCCTTTCCCAAAAAAAGAGCATTATCCAGAGGAGCATCCAGCAACTTAGCCTTAATATCATCAGGCAAAGGTTGAAGCCAAAGCCAGGCATATCTCCTCAGAACCGAGCCAGAGGCAGCAGCCCTGGAAGAGACATCTGCAGCATCATAACTACACTTGATAGAATGACGAACAGCCTGAGAGGAAGACCTAAGCAAGGAAAGAGCCAAAGATGTGCCCTCAGAGTCCAGAAGATCAGAAAGAACCTGACAGGCCTGAGAAAGAGGAGCCAAGACATACCTAGAAATATGACTCTGATAATTTATAGCCCTAAAAGCCAGGGTAGAGGAAGTATAAACCTTCTTACCCAGCCTATCCATGGTCCTACTGTCCTTGTCAGAAGGCAGTAACTTGGACGAAGGAAGCAATTGAGATGGCTTATCAGAGGCTACAGACACCACAGAGAGGTCAGCAGCAGGACATTTAAACAAAAAGGAACAATCCTCAGGTACCCTATAAAACCTATCAGACTTCCTGGGAGCAAGGGGCAAAGAATCTGGCAAGACAGGAGTAATGGCCACAGTATCTTTTATGGATGTCCAAAACCTGGGCACAATCCCACTTAAAAAAGTCCATCATCCTAGAGATCGTATCCCCAAAGGAAATTTCCTCAGAGGGATTATCAAGAGTATAAGAATCCTCCTCGTCAGACCTGTGGTCTAAAGGAGAAGGAATCTGGGCAGAATAAGCAAGGGAGTCATCATCAGAATCCACCTAAGAAGAATGGAAGTCTCTGGACCTTTTAGGGGAAGAGGCAGACCAAGGAGGAGCTGGAACTGAAACCCCTTGAGGAGGCTGCAGCAACAGTAAAGCATTAAATAACCCCTGAGTAAAGGCCTGCCACTCATTTTGTGGATCCCTAGGAGTATAAGAAACATGGTTAGTTTTCTGTTTCTTCTTCAAAGGGACATCTGTCCCGGAAACTTGAGAAGGCCCAGACTCAGGATGGCATTCCCCAACTACAGTAGGACCCTCTTTCTGAAAAAGAAACTGCGGAAACCCATTAGACCCCTTGGAAGCAGTCAACCGTGGTTCCCTCTGAACACCCAAAATGGACGCCTGCAAAGCCTCGTCCGACATGCTGCCTGCCAAATCCTCACCAGCCTCCAACCCAGACGCAGTAGAAGAATCTGACGAAACAACTGGGTGAGCCTCCAGGTGCATAATAACCTCAGGAGAAACACCTGGCAGAGGCTAGACAGTGGAAGATTCCAGCCTTACCTTATGCACATTCTTCTTCCCAGATGGCTGACCCTCTGGGAAGGAAGTTCCATCCATAGTACCTGCAGAAAGAAACTTAAGTCACTGGTTCTCAAGGTACACGGAAAGGGAAGAAAGCCTACTACAAAGAGTTTTGGGGACAAACACCTAACAAATTGAACAAGACATATGGTTGTGAGCAGCACCGAGGAGACATAGGATGTCATGGTCTTAGCAAAATGGATGAGGATGAAACCAATGTTCTAGGCTTGGACTCTGGTACATATTTTGGGTTTACTGATCTCTAAGGCTACTGGTTGCATTTCTGAGAATTTGAGCATTGCAATTGGCTGCAAAATTTTCAGTGACTTCAGGGGTGAACTACAAATTGTGTATTTCTGAGGTATTGTTTTACCACCTATTATTGATATTATTGTTGAGCTTATTTAAGTAACTGCTTTAAGTTGGCAATTTAGCCTTGTTTTAAATAACAGCAAACTTTGAACTATATGAATTATAACAACCGCAAATACATTGTTCATGCTTCATGATTCTCAGGTTCTCTGCGTTAATACTGTGTATTGCAGTCAGAAGATCACCTGGCTAAAGTGACTTTGCTTGATTTTGCCTAGTATTGATTATACCAATACAGAGATTGCACTGTTTCTACTTGGTTTTATTGACCTTGCATTAACTATAAATTACTGGGGGGGGGGGGGGGGGTTATTTTTTTCACATGGCAGAAGGGAGGAACAGACTAGTTCTAGGCTTGTATTTGCTGTTAAGGTGAAATTCTAGTGTGTTGGTATTGGTTAGTGTGCTCTGTTGAGCTTTGTCTTGCTGTTTTCCATTTGTATACATATAAGGTGATGTTCTTCATCTCACATTGCTGCAGTCCTTACACTTGGGTAGTCCGCTGTCCTCGGTCGGCCCGACTATCAAAGTATAAGGCTGACGTCGGTCAAGGCGCACTTGACTGACATCAGGACGTCAGGGTACAAATGCGCATGACCGACGTCATATCCTCAGTCTTTTTTGCCGCATGGTCCGATGCAGAAGCAGCTTTGCAAGTGCCGGTTGGCGTTCTGAAATTTTTCGATTCCGGAGTTTCAGACCGACTCAAAGTTGGCTAAGTACCCCGTTGGGGAATATTTTAGTTTTTTCTTGCCTCAGTGGTTTACCGGATGTCAGAAAAAGTGAATAATTGTATTTCTTGTGGGAAACAAATACCGCATAGAGATTACCATTCTTTGTGTATTCCTTGTTTAGGGCCTGAGCATGACGTTGTTGGGTGCCGCTCTTGTGCTAGATTCAATAAACGCACTATAAAGAGAAGGTTAGATTGTGCCAGGTTAGTCTTCGGGAAGCGTTGCAATTATAAAATGCCGTCGGATGCTCCGACGTCCGCTTCCTCGAAGAAGCGCAAGGACAAAGCTTTTAAGCCTAGGCTAGAAGAACCGTCCGTACCGGATGCCGGTTCTTTAGAGGTGTCGGTGGAGCCGGTGGTTCCACCGGAGGTTTCTTTGGGTTCCCAGGGAGAGACTTTGTTGTTGCAGGATGTGGCCTCTCAGGAGGCAGGTCAGGCTGAAGGGGCTTCTCAGGCTACTATACTACCCTCTCTTCCTAAGGTGGTTAGGCCCTCTCCTTCTGTTTCCAAGGCTTCTCCCAGAGGCAGGCCAGGTTTAGCTTCAGTTGGTGTCACCCCTAGTTCTTCTGGAACTGTGCCCAAGAAGCATATGCTTAAAATGGCAGAAGATTTGATTACTTTGATTAGGGGTTCCTTGCCCCCTCCTGATAAGAGGCCTAGGGTGGAGCCTGAGTTAGGGAGTTTTGAGCAGGCTTCGGATGTTTCAGAGTCTTCGGCTGAAGACTTGCAGGAGTATTCTCCTTATTCTGATTCTGAGGTGGATGATTCTACTCCTTCTGCTTCTCCTCCTGAGGATTTTTCATTTTCGGAAACTCTTCATTCCATGAGGGAACATTTTAAGTGGGAAGGTCAGGACTTCTCTGATTCCAGGAAAAGGCTTAGGGAATTTTTGTTTTTACCCCAGCATAGGCCTTTGGCTATACCTCCTGTTTTGGATGTGGTAGAAGATGTTTTTTCAGAGGCTTCTCTTAATCCTGATTCTTTGCCTCCTGCTCCTGTTAAACCGGATAGGTATTATAGGGTGCCTGAAGCTCATAAGTATCTTTTTAAGAGTCCTAGGGCGGACCCAGAAACTGTTAGCCAGGGGCCTAAAGGTGTTAAGGCTTCTGTTGTCAAGAATCCGGTTCCTTCTGATAAAGAGGCCAGGGCTTTGGATAGATGGGGAAAGAAAGTTTATACTTCCTCCACTCTAGCTATGAGGGCCTTAAATTGCCAGTTTCACATGTTGAAATACCAAAATTATCTCCTTTCACTCTACAACCTTTTGAGCCTGCAGCTACTGCTGAGTTAAAGTTTTTATCATGGAAGACTGCTTTTTTGTTGGCTATTACCTCTGCAAGAAGGGTTTCTGAGTTACAGGCCCTTATGGCGGTTGAGCCTTTCTTAATTTTCCATAAGGATAGGGTATCTTTACGTACTAATCCTTCCTTTATGCCTAAAGTGGTTTCTAGTGTGGCTTTAAACCAAACTATTCATTTGCCTACTTTTTATGCAAATCCCCAAAATAGAGGGGAGAAGATTTTGCACACTTTAGATGTACACAGGCAGTTGCGATATTATTTGGACAGAACTAAGGGGTTCAGGCAGTCTCAGCAGTTATTTGTTTCTTTTGCTTTGAGTTCTCAGGGCAAGCCTGTGTCAAAACATACTATTTCTAAGTGGATTGGGTTTTGCATTGCTTTCTGTTATTCCCATCATGGCAAGGAAATTCCAGCTGGGATTAGGCCTCATTCCACTAGGGCTACTGCCACTTGACAGCTTTTTGAGGGGTGGCAACTAAGGATATTTTGGAGGCAGCTACTTGGAGTTCAGTGCATACTTTCTCTAGGCATTATCACCTTCCACTTTACTCTAAATCCAGGGCTGGTTTTGCCACTGCTGTTTTGCAGGGCATTTTGGCAGCTCCTGCTTCCTTATAGTTTAGCCATCCACCCTTACCTCTGCTTTGGGATTCTACCCAAGTGTAAGGACTGCAGCAATGTGAGATGAAGAACATAGTACAGTTTTGTACCTACCATAAATGTAGATGTTCGAAGATCCACATTGCTGCAGTCAATTACCCTCCCTCCTTCCCCTCTTGGAGGCGGTTGTGTGGGTTGGGTTGTTAATAGGGTGTATATTGTATATATTGTACATATTATTAGTGCTAGGTTGGTTGGTTGTTGGTTTGCTGTCTTTTGATTTTGACCTTTATTTCTAGGGTCTTCTGACATCTGGGGCAAGAAAAGACTGAGGATATGACATCGGTCATGCGCATTTGTACCCTGACGTCCTGATGTCAGTCAAGTGCGCCTTGACCGACGTCAGCCTTATACTTTGATAGTCGGGCTGACCGAGGACAGCGGACTACCCAAGTGTAAGGACTGCAGCAATGTGGATCTTCGAACATCTACATTTATGGTAGGTACAAAACTGTACTTTTTAACATGGTTTAGGACTGTGCTGGGCTTAATGCCATGCTGTTGCAAGATGCACTTGTCAGTCACAGACGTCATGACCTATATCTGCACTCATAATTCCTCCTTCTTCCAGACCTTGTTTACTTAGTTTTACTAGTGGAACATAATTGCCTACAGCTGCTCTTAGCTGTTTGATGAGTTGCAAGGTGCATTTGGATTACTGTCCAGTCCTCTTAAGCAGCTTGTGGCTGTTTTATAGTACTCATAAGTTCACATTTGCCATCTTTGCCAATAAGCATCTATTGTTTGCACAGAGAGGCCGAAGCCACCCCCTCTCCATAAGTCTAATTTTTTCTTGTTTTTGCTTTTTTAATGGCTTAGAATTGTGCCTTCCTACTTAAATCATCTCATTTAATTGCAGATAGTTAATCTGCATTAGGTCATCCCTCTGTAAGATAACTCGCTTATTTGCTTCCCTTCTGTTTCCTACCCCTTAGCACTTGGTATCCTCAAGTAGTGTAGTTCTGCCTTATGCTCACAAATAAACTCTTATGCACCACACATAATTATGAGGTGCAAAATTTAACTAATCTGGAGGCTTCCCTCTCAAAAAAAAAAATGAAATGTGAGCAGCAGCATACACGTTTACTACAATCTAAATAAAAACACGTTAAAATGTTTTACACGGAGGCTGTAAAACTTTAGCAAAGGCTCTTGGATCCAGAAAGGCTAAGAGTCAGCATAAATCCAGTGTCTCATCTCCTTCACGAACAGCTATGGAAGAGTCACCAGGAGTCAAAATACTTCAAATCTCCTATTCAAAACCACTGTACTAATAAAAAAATGTTTTAGTGATAACTGACTCTGTAACTAGGCACACTGATTCTCCACTCACTTGACTGGACAAAGATAGAGTTATGGTGAGTTGTCGTTCAGATGCCAGAATTTATTACATCACAATGGCTGTAAAGATCTCTTCGCCTGACAGATATGACTACAACGTGGTGACAGTCCATGTGAGAGTGAATAACATGGGGTGCAAAACCCTGAGATGTTCATCATATTGATCACTGTTGAACTCAAAAGACGTTGCAGTAGCCTTCGCTACATGGGTTATATCCTGCCAACAGATGGCCAACTTCCAAAGCTTTAGAGCACCTTTCACGCACCCAAACTGCCAAGCAGATCGAGCTGAGCTGACTAAAAGACAAGTCTGGGTGCAAAGCCCTTCAGAGCTTTACTGCATTGAAGATTATGCTCTTTTGAGGCTTTTAACAATTGACACTTGTCTTGTGCTTTCCTTTGCTGAGCCAATAAATTCCCTTTGTGAAAAATTATTTTTCTCTTAATTTTGTTGATCTTTTATTACTTTCCTCTTCAGGAAGGTTATTCTAAAACTAGGAATGTTTTGTTTTAATGGGCTGTTTCAAGGCAGTAATGTATTTTTAAATGGAACATTCATTTGTTCCTGTCAGTTTGAAAGTAGTGGAAAGTAATAAAAACAATTTTTCTGTGGAGAAAGTGTGTACATTTTTCTTTTGTGTGGCTGGCACAGTGTTTTAAAGTGTTTTACTGTATTTTTCTGTCAAAAAAATAACTTTTCTGGACAGGTAGTTTTTACTGGTAATTGATGCTTGTCTTCTCTGGGAAAGAGGCATAATTTTCGTCTTGACTATGGAACAGACTACCAGTCCTATGGTCTGTCCTTCTTGCAGCCCCAAAGAAAATAAAATTAAGTAAACAACCTTTGCCAAAACAGCAGGCTAACAGTTTGCCTCAGCCACAGGTGGGTGACTCTGCTGTGACCATTTGCCGTACCTCATTTTTTTGTCCGGATCCTCTGGTGTAGCACCTACAGTCACTATGGACTGGGGGTTAGCCATGTCCTCTGTGGCTGTTTGGGTCACCTCTTGTTGGGGGCCCCTCAGTGGGCAAGGGAGGGACACTCTTGTTAGTCCTGGATAGGAAACAGGGAAGGGTTTCCTGTTGTGTCATAATGCTGTGCCCATCCCTGGGTAACCAGCTGCTGCCATTAGTAACATGGTTGGTCCCATTTTTCTTGTCAAAAAGAAATTGAAAACCAAGCATGTATAATATTCCTCCTCAAATTTCTTTGTATATTGTTTACTGCATCTGGCTCAGGGTTGAATTCTAGCTATTGATCTGTCTTGTAAAGTAGTTTCTAGTAAAGGAAAAAAGAATTTCTCTTTTGCTGAAGAGATTCAAAATTTTGAATCTGAAGAGGAAGATGCAGGGACGGATGCAGGGTTTTTTCCTCAGATTTCTGATTCAGACTGAGTGGAGAGAGCAGTTTCTGATTCTCCCTGTGAGGGTTTTGATAGAATGTGCCAGTGTTTTCAGTGGGAGAACATGGAGGTTTCTCAGTCCCTCAGAAAATATTATTTGTTATTAGAGAAGGATTTGCTAGAGCTTACACCCATTCCTTCTGTGCTATCTGCTTTAAAGGATCTTTGTGTTATAGCCTGTAATTTTCTGGATGGTCAGTCAGCTGCCTCTAAAAATGCAGATATGATTTATAAAGTTCCTCAGTCTTTTAACATTTTACACACTATTCCCAAACCTAAACCTGACCCAGCAGCGTAACTTTACTTGATTCTACTGCTGTTAAGCACTTGGTTAATTCCAATCCTACTCTGTCTGATGAGGAAAATATTGATAGGTATGGGAAAAGTATATACTTCTGCAACTTTGACTTTCATAATTTTGAGTTGTCAGGCTCATATGTTAAAGTTTGCTCTGAAAAATGGTGAAAGCATGAGAAATGTCATATGCATTTTCTTCTTGTGAGGAAAAATCGGCTTTTAATAACTTTAGTTTCTTATATTTCACATTCATTAATTGCAGTGTGTGTGTGTGTCTCTGCTTCTTTGCATGGCTGTATTCTCAGAACCTCCTATATGATGATAAAAATAAGATTTTAAATTCCTCTTTGGATAGAGATTTGGTGTTTGGTCCCTGTGCTGTAGAGGTCATTAAAAAGTGTGATGAAAGGGGTAAACTAAGCCAGGGAATCTCTAAGGTTTTTCAGAACCTCCTTTTCTAAATTGTCCACAGAATCTTGTATCTCCTCATCCAATTTTGGCAAAAAAAAAAAAAAAATAAACAGTCTCAACAAAATTCATTTGCAAAGATGTTCAAGAAGAGGAGGCAGCAGTGCTCCCAAACAGAAGTAGTGCACCTCCCAAAACCAAGGGCAATCCAAAAAAGTCTGAATCTGTTTTTCTCTCTGGCAACAGACTTTCATACATCAAACAAACTGGTTCTGAAAAGCATTCATCAGGGTTACAGATGGCAGGTGAAGGAAATTCCTCCTCTACAGGGGGTCATTCCTCATCCTCCAAATCAGATGCTTTCCATTTGTTCTTCATCACATACTGTCCCAAGGAGTGATAGAACCAGTTCCTCCTTCCCAGATGGGGATGTGTTTTTATTAAAGGATGCTGCTAGTGCCAGAGAAAGAAATAAAATGCTTGGAGACCTGTTATGGATCTTTCTTTCTTAACCCTGTTTGTGATAGTGCCTAAATTCAAAATGATGTCACTTCATAACCTGTTACTTCTTCCTTTTTCAACTTTGCTGGTAAGACTAGACTTAAAAGATGCTTATCATCACATCCCTTTTCATCTTCAGATATTTCTTAAGTTTGGATTACATTATCAGTTCTCTGCCTTACCCTTTTGACTATCCAGTGCACCAAGAGTGTTCACAAAATGTCTAAGTGCAATTATAGCTCACTGCAGGATACAGGGTATCCACATATTAAGACAGCTTCCTTATCTTTGTCGAACCTTTTCAGTGCTTAAAATTCTCTGAACCATTTTTGGTCTACAAGACCTTTTCAAGTGGTTATAGACAATACCATAGTCTTGTGGTGCATTAGCAAGCAAGTTAGCTTGAGATATAGCTTCACAGAACAGTCTCACTCTACAGGCATCCAGTCAGAGCAAAACTGTGTGGCAGACAAATTGAGCAGGACTAGGGTAGACCCTCTGAGTGGACACTAGATTGGGGGTCTTCCAGCATTTGATCCATCTGTGATGAGCTACTTAAGTAGACCGCTTTGCCTTCTCTCTGAATAAATAACTAGCAAGATTCTGTTCCAGGACTCCATGCAAGATGGGCTGGAAGACAGATGCCTTTTCTTTTCCTTGAACAGGAATGTTCTTGTATGTTTTTCCACCTTTTCCACTATCATCTAGCATACTTCTGCAGATTCAGAAGGAATCCACATTCATTGTGGTGACTCCTTTCTGGGCCAGACAGCCATTGTTCTCCCTTGTTTTGGAAATAGCCAGGGCAATTACTACAAGCTTCCTCACAGAGTGGATCTACTCACACAAGAGCAGGGGTGTTTGATACACCCCAACTTCAATCAACTTATATTTACTGCTTGGATGATAGGATTTTAATTCTTTTTAGGCATCTGTTTACTGAGGACCTGTAGTAGGTACTAATGGAGGTAAGAAAGCCTGCTACTTGAAAATCTTATATAAGCAAATAGGCCAACAACCACAAGGACCTTTTTAAGCTTAACCATGCATCAACTCTCTGACAAGTTCTGATACCTGTGATAAGTGTAAGCATGGACCTGGGAAATTAACCATTTACAGGTTTTCTGTGTCCCTTAGAGACATAGGTGCCAAATCAGGGATGTTTTTCTGGTTTCCCATCCAATTGTCCAAGTTGCACTTGAATTGGATTAGGGAGGAACTCTGCTTCATGTGGATAGGAAGCCTGTTCCATAGACAAGGTATTATCTGGGATACATACCTATCTCTCCAGCAGGTCCTATTTATATCACAGGCAAGGTTTAAGTCTTTAGAATGGGTAATTCTGGTGTTGTTTGTTTTGTGGATATGTGGGAGGTCCATCAGAGTGGGGTCTGACAATGTCCTTAAGCCAGCCATAGATCTCTCCTCAAAAGCCTGTAGGAGACACAATACAGGGATAGGGACTTGAGGCGGTCTGCATGGGACATTTTACTTTTACATTATTATTTTAGTGTTATCCACTTCTGTGGATGTTCCAATTGTTGGATATGCCTGGTTAGGTACATAACAAAGGGGGCATTGTACTCAATGATAGGTCTGATGAATGCGAATACAGTGGAACAATGACTTCCTTGGACTTAGATGCAATACCTTGGTTTATAAGTTGTGCAACATAGAATGATTTCCTCACCACTGTAGACACATGATGATCAAAGGCTAGATTACTGTCTATTTAAGTTTCTAAGTCTCTGACTACTGGGTCAGCTCTAAGTGGTGCATTGTCAATATGATAGTTACCAGGGATAGATGATTTCCCAAAGAATACTATTATGCATTTCTTGGCATTTAGTTTTAGTCCATGGCTCTGGCATCAATTGTTTGTCTGTGTCAGCCCCATCTGGAGAACATTTGTGTCAGTGTGAGATTCAGTGACAGCTCCTAATTTGCAATCATCTACAAATTTAGTCAGCCAGAGACCACTGACATTGGCCTTGACTTCTGAGAAGTAAATGCCAAAAAGGAGCGGTCCAAGGACTGATCCCTGAGGGACTCCACTTGTAACTAGTCTCTTTGTAAAGGTGGACTCCCCAGTTCTAATTTCCTGGGTCCTGTCTGTGAGCCAGTTGGCTGTCCACTCGGTGACATACAGGTTTGTACCTAACCTCTTGAGTTTGTCAACAATGCCTGAGTGGGGTATTGTGTCAAATGCCTTGGCCAGGTCACGGTAGGCAGTGAGAACGATTCTGCCAAGTCTGTTCTCCAAATTTACCCTTAAGGAAGCTCTACTCTTAGTATAACCAGACTACTCACTGTATTATAAGCCTAGCACTTGTTCTCAATACTTCTCTACTAAGTAAACACTCTCGTACTAAGTAAAGCACTACATCTACTTACCACCCCTGTGAATACCCACTACCCTTAAAGGTATACCACTCCCTTATACTATTCTAGCGTGTTGAGTGGTAGATTACTGGCATCGTCTCCAGTTCAGCTGGTCAATCTGGGCATCTTGAGACAATGCTACAATTGTCTCATGTACACAGACAACCCTCTCCTCCTCCCAACAAACACAAATACATGTGAGAGATGCAACTATATAGCCAAATTGTAGGCTGAACTCTCTCAACTCAGGGCTGGCATGACCAGACAGGAGGAAATGGCAACCACACACACAACAATCCCAGTCCCACATAGACCTACCACAACTGCAAACCAAACACATAAAAACACAAAGACATACTCGGAGGCTCTAATAAAAAACTTACCAAAACAACAGAGGCTCCCAAAGCAGACATCCAAAAATCCACCACCTCAAAACAAAACACATGCAACACATACTTCAATAAATCAGTGTGTCGACCAATCGCAGCTCTTAAGGCCAAACACCTTGCCTGATACACTAGTAATAGGTGACTCCATAGTCAGACACACTGATGTCCCACTGACCAGGCTGAACAAGGAGAAGGTGACTGTGAGCTGTCTGTCGGGAGCTAGGATCCGCCACATAACACACGCACTCAGGTCACTCCAAAGCAAGTACAAATATGACTCCGTCATTGTCCATGCTGGTGTGAATGACCTGAGACGTACCTCCCTGGACTACATAAAAAGAGACATAGAAGAGCTCTCCGATTATGTAGCCCAGGCTGGTATGACCCTGACCCTGAGCAGCATCTTGCCCTCACCAAGAATGATACCACAATACAAAGACAAGATGATCAGCTTTAACAATTGGCTCAAGTACTGGTGTCATTCTGAGGGGATCTAATGTCTGTCTGCCTGGGATGATATGTTGGACAAGCCATGCTGCTTCGCAAGGGATGGCTTACACCTGTCACCACTGGGCTTCCGGATATTGGCTAAGGCTCTTGCCACCCCCATAGTGCCTTTTTTAGGCAAGGCTCAAAAGACAAACCCACCTCCTTAGAAAACAAAAATGGAAAAAACTAAGGGTAATGCTGCTCAACGCCAGAATTCTAAATCTCAAGATGCAGGCACTTGATGCACTCCTCAGCATGGAGAACATCGACGTCTGTGCAGTAACTGAAACCTGGTTCAAGGCTCCAGAGAGCACTCCAGCGCTACCAGGCTATACCTCTTATCATGCTTTTCAGCCCCAAAACCCGGGCCGAACCACAAAGGGAGGGGGAGTGTCCATATTCATAAAGGACACCCACACCTCCAGGTTAGTAGCAACACATGAAGCATCAGAGACCATACAGGTGCAACTAACCATAGGCAAAACTGCTATACAACTGGTAGCATGTTACAGACCACCCTCCCAATCTCAAGAACCCCACTCAGCCTTCCTGAAGACATTGGAGGATATGAATGTATCACAAAATACCATCATACTGGGAGACTTCAACTACCCAAACATAGATTGGGTACATTATTCTAGCCCTAATACCCTAGCCCAAAGGTTCCTGGAATTCATAAATTCAAATGCACTGGAACAACTAGTCACCTCTCCCACTAGGGGAGATAATATACTAGACCTGATCATCACAAACATGGGGACAAAATGCTCCACACCGGTATACCCCTCACTAGTGAGATCTGACCACAAACTAATCACCCTGGATATACATATCCCACCTCCACCCCCAGCACAAAAGACCACAGTGAAAAACTTCTCAAAAGCAGACTTCACTCTTCTTAAGACTGAGATGGTATCCTTTAAGCCCACTGTACCAGTGGATACCACATCCCACAATGCCGAATCCTTCACAAATGCTTTCTATGGACATCTCCAAGAATGCATGGATCATGCAATCCCAAACAAATCCAAGTCCCTCTCCACCAAATGTAAGTGTCCTGTCTGGTGGACCTCAGCCATAAACAAATTGTATAACAAAAGAAGGAAGTTACTGCACGTCAGAGTGAAATCCCATGAAGGGAAGACATCTCTGATCAACATTAGCAGAAAACTACTTTCTCTCATAAAAACATCCAAGGCAAACTTTGAGAGAAAAATCGCTAAGGACACTAAAAATAACCACAAAGCCTTCTTCAGCTATATTAGAAACCTGGGCGGAAACCCTCAGATATGCTCAGAGTTGGTTCACAACAACAAAAAATACACTGAACCCACAGATATTGCTAACATTCTGGCTGACAGGTTCAGTGCAAATTTCTCGCCTCCTTCACCCCCAAAAAAAGAAATACTTATCCCAGCTGAATGTAATCTCCCTGTCATCTCAGATGTCCAAGTGAGAACCGCTCTAAACAAAGCAAAAAACACAGCATCAATGGGACGTGACGGTATCCCGGGGTGCGTGTTACGTGAACTCAAGAGGAGCTAAACCCACACATAAAAATGCTATTTAACCTTAGCCTTACTTCAGGATATGTACCTGAACACTGGCGTACAGCAACAGTGGTCCCACTCCACAAGGGGGGTGACTCTACAGACCCTGGAAACTACTGCCCCGTAAGCTTGACTAGCCTGGTCTGCAAAGCTATGGAAAGAATCATTATGGAACTCATAAACGGAGACATAGGGGACCTACAGACGCTTGACCCCACCCAGTTCGGCTTTGTAAAGGGCAGATCCTGCCTTTTAAACCTGGTTGACTTTTTCAAAACAGTCACTAGAGCCATTGATGAGGGCAAAGCAGTTTATACAGCATACCTGGACTTGGCTAAGGCCTTTGACACAATACCCCACTCAGGCATCATAGATAAGCTAAACAGCTTAAAAGTAAACCCTTATGTCACTAGATGGGTTGCAAACTGGCTAAAGGACAGAACCCATAAAGTTAAAATCGCTGGAGCAATGTCAGACTCAAAGCCAGTCACAAGTGGTGTCCCACAGGGATCTGTCCTGGGACCCCTCTTGTTCGGCATTTATTTCTCAGATGTTAAAGCAAACATGGGAGGGCTGTGGCTGCCAAAGTTCACAGATGACTGCAAACTAGGCGCCATAGTCGATACACCAGCAGATACACACATCCTACAAAAAGGCCTCACTGAAACGGACAACTGGTGCCATAGTCACGGCCTTAAACTAAATGCCAAAAAATGTATAGTCATCCCTTTTGGAAAAAACAAAGTACCCACAAATTATCACATAGACAGCAACCCACTGAGTATGGAAAAGGTAATCAGAGACCTAGGGACCCAAGTAGACAGCGATCTCTTATTTGACACCCATGTTGCCAAAGTGGTTAGAAAAACATTCTACCTTGCACACCTCATCATGAAGGGTTTCACATCCAGATCCAAGGATGTCATTGTACCCCTATATTCCTCCCTCATCAGGCCCATGATTGAGTACAATGCCCCATTTGGTATGTACCTCACCCGGCACTTGCAACAGCTGGAGAGACCACAAAAGTACCTCACCAAAAGGATCAAGGGTCTCCAACATATGTCTTATTCTGCCAGACTAAAGAAACTTCAGCTCTATTCAGTAGCATACCGCCTGCTCAGAGGTGATCTATGCCTGACGTACAAGGCCATGTCCAATCAGGATCTGATGGACATGCTACACCTCAAAAAATCCAAATCCATCAGGACCATGAGAGCTAAAGACTTAAACCTCGGCACAAGTATGAATAGGACATGCTGGAGGGATAGATTCATAACCCAGAGGCTTCCCATGCTTTGGAACAGGATCCCAGTTCATATTAGGCAGAGCCCCTCACTGACTCTCTTCAAGAGAAATCTTGATGAGTGGATGGGAGATCGTAAGTTTACCCCAGGGGTCACATCTGTGTCACTGCTAGACAGGGGCACAGTAAACTAATTCTATTATATAAGGGGACCTTCACTGTGTCACTACTAGACAGAGGCACAGTATTCTAGATTTATTCTGTACATTTTTGTACCATTTCATGGGGTGACCAAAGCCACATCACTATGGCTAGGCTTACAAATGCCCCAGGGCAGATAGCCTAGTACTATACTATGAAACTATGAAACTGTTCTTCAAGGGAAAAAACCTCTTTATCTGTAGATGAAATAATGAAGTATAACATTGTTTCCTAGCAGCAACCTCTTCATTAGTTAGAGATCCCTTTAATGTGAAATTATTTAGATAACTGACTTCTGCAGAGGATTTTGCATATTTACTGATATTGCTGGATTGTAATGGCAGAAGTTTTAGTGGACTTTTATGGTTGAAATTTTCTGAAATGGGTAGTTTTGTCATTATTGGTTCATACATTTTGTTGCATTGCCTACTAGAAGACTGTTCCAAACTACAAATTTAAAACAGTCTAATAAGTGGTGCTGTATTATGCAAGGAATATAATTTAATACAATCAGGAAGGTGAATCAAAAAATGCATACATGTATGCTTATTCACAGGATGCAGGAGATCAAACTAGGGGAGGAGACCAGTCACCAATGGAGTCCCCCAGGGTTTGGTGCTGAGATTTTTTCTGTTTGGTATGTATATCTTAAAAGTAAAAGGAAATACCAAAGGGGTTTGGCTGACTAAGTTTGAGATAACTGCAAGCTAGGAGCAGTTACTGACTACCCAAATGACTTAACCATCACCGTCATGCAGGAAGGTTTGTCCCAAACAGTAACTGTTGCCAGAATCATGAATTGAAACTAAACTCCAAGATATACATTATCATATGCTTTGGGAAGTCATCTACTCCAGGGAACTGCCAAATTGACAATGCCCCCTGAGAACTGACCCAGTTGTTTGGCATTTGGGAACTTGTGTGTACAGTGACCTAACTTTTGATCAATATGTACCCAGAGTCATAAGAAAGTCTTTATTTATTGCACAGCTTATAAAATTGATTGTGACTAGATCTAGAGATGTTATTGTCCCCCTTTACAAAGCCCTCATTAGGTCAATCATTTTATATAATGCCCACTTTGGCATGTATCTGTCCAGACCCATGCAACAATTGGAATACCCACAGAGATACCTTGCTAAAAGGATACAAGTCCTAAACAATAGGTCTTGCATGGACCACCTCAAAGATTTATCACTATACTCAATATCCTACAAAGTGCTTAGAGGTGACATGTCTGCCATATAAGGCATTCTCCGTCCTAGTACAGATGGACCTACTGAACATCAGCAAGTCAAATGTCATCAGAAATACTCAGTCCAGGTATTTAAACTGAATGTTGTGAAGAGATGGATATATATCACAGAGGATACCACTATTCCAGAACAGACTATCCATTCAAGTAAAACAAAGCTCATCCTTGTCCATATTCAAATGCAACTTGGATTTAAGGATGGGTAGTAGAAAATGTACTCCAGGATTGCCCCTCATGCCACTAATGGAAAGAGGCATTTCCTAAATGCTGCATCCCTTACATGGGTCCCCTCAAATTATCCACAGTATGATCACATTTATTCTCACTAGGGCTAATATACAATTATCAGCCACGGGATAAGTAAGACTAATCAGGAAATGTTAATTCAAGCACCAAAAGGGAAATTGGCTAAGCTTAAAATGTCCTCCAACTGAACCTATGTTGTCATACTAAATAGTTTTAAAAAAATTGCCCTTTTTAGATCACTAAGTACCCCTCTCACCCTCCGCACCCCCCCCCCAATCTTCAACAGCTTCCGGCGTCTCTGTCCATCACACAGGATTGAGTTTCTGGGATGCCTGTTAGACACCTCAATGCATGAGGCTTTCTTCCACAGGAAAAACATAAATCTATATTTAGAGCTATTCCAGGTGTTTGCCACTCAGACTTCTGTCATTATGAGGGAATTCATTGGGATTCTTAGTCTCATGGCATCCAGGATTCTCATGACACCTCTTGCAAGACTGCACATGAGAAAGATACAGTGGTATCTGAAGTCTGTTTGATCCTAGCACCAACATCTGTTATCTTTTTAAATTCCATTTCTGGGACTGGTGAAAAGAGAAATCACTTTGTGGATACATCAAATATCTCAGAATCCTGGTCTCCCTTTTTCCTTTCCTCTCCTGCTCTGAAGCAGTCAATCACAACAGATGCCTCAGACTTTGCTTGGGAAGCAGTATATAGGGAATAAAAGGAGAAGGTCAGTGGGACAAGAAAGATGCAACGTACATAAACCTAAAAGACTGAGGTTTGATCCTTCTGTGGGGAAGTCCTCAGGTTGACCTTTTTGCCTCCTCTCTAAACAGTCAACTTGCAAAATTCTGCTCCAGGACTCAATGTAAGAAGTCCTGGAAGACCGATGCCTTTTGTTTTCCGTGGACAAGATTCTTTCTGTATGGTTTACCTTAATTTGGTTGAAAATGTAAAGTGCGATCATTCTACTGTGTGACTGTAAATGACGAATTACAAAATGTGTCCGAATCTAAATGTCGGAAATGTTTCTGGAAACCCAGATTTGGCAGCACAACAATAACAAGAAGACATTTTCTAATGTCTCCAAACATTGTTATGTGGGGGAGGCAAGCCCCCCTTCACCCCCCACATCCCCTGCTATTTTAATATACTAGCTCCGAGATTGCACTACAGTGAAGGAAAGAGTACAGGTCCTGATCCCCACTATAGTGCGATCTGCACCCAGAATGTCGAATTCAAATGGGCAAATTCCAGTGTGCGTTTGCTCATTTGAATTCGCAACAATGGAATTCGACATTCCCAGATCTTGCTATTGTACTTTCGCACTTTGGTGCATCGTACAAAGAACTCCCGACTAAATAAAGGTAAACCTTTCTGTATGCTTTTTCCACTCTTTCCAGTGATATTCAGAGTACTTCTGAAGATTCAGAAGGAATCCTCTCCTCTATGTTCATTCTGGTGACTCCCTTCTGGACCAGGCAGTAGTGGTTATTACTTCTTGAGGAAATGGCCAGGGACAATTACTGTTGGACATTTCAGCTAGTCTGCCAGTGGATGACCCTCTTTCATTGCATTCTCATGTGAAAATGTTTTGAAAGACGTGCTTTGTAAGACGCCTCCAGAAAACTAACGTTCCTCCCTTGGGATCTTAATTTTGTGTTAGGCTAAGACTTGCTCCATTTGAACCAGCTCATCTGGCTGACTTAAGGTGCTTAACATGGAAAATAGTTTAACTGATTGCTCTGCCACCTGCAAGAAGGGTATCTTGAGTTGCAAGCTCTTATGGCGTGTCAACTTTTTCTCATTTTCCCCAGTGACAAGGTTTCTTTGAGAACTGATCATTCTTTTATGCCAAACTATCCATCTCCCTGTATTCTTTTCTGGACCCAAGAATGAGGGCGAAGGGATACTTCATATCCTGGCTGTCCACATACAACTTGAGTACTATCTTTATGAAACAAAATCTTTCAGAACTTCTGATCAGTTGTTCATTTCATGTGAAGGTAAGAATAAAGCACAACCAGTGTCAAAGCACACTATTTCTAAATGTCCATCTCAGACTATTACATTTTGTTATTCTCGCCATAACACAATTATTCCAGGCATAGTCAAGGCACACTCTATCTGGCAGTTGGCTTCATTTGTGGCTTTTTGGAAAGAAAGGTTTGGAAATATTCTAGAAGCAGCAACTTGTTCCTCTGTACATACATTTATAAAGCATTATAAACTAGATTCTTTTTCCAGATCTAGGTCAAGCTTTACTAGGACCATTGCTCCTGGACCCTTCCCCTTCCACCTTCCAGTTGTTCTAAACTATGGTAATCTACTCATGTAGCTAAGGATATTGATGCAATGATCCATATAAACAACATAGCACAGTTGTGTCAGTAAATGTACCATAACATTTGATGTTTGAGTGATTACTGCTGCAGTAGCCACTCACTCTTTCCATCTCCCTTGTTTTGGTCTGTTTCTATGCCAGGGTGTGGACAAGTGTTTTTCTTCCCCTAGCATTGTCCTATCAGGGCTTAACCTCCCACTCTCAGTTGGCATGAATGTTCTGTAGGGCTTGGCACCAAAACCAGTGTTTTTAGTTAGTTCAGCTCAAGCTAACAGTTTGGGGGTATGGAATGTGCCCTGAACCTTTGGAAGCTGGCCAACTGTTGTATCCTAAGTAGAATGTAGTTCATATAGATTAGGTTCCTGCAGCAGTGATCATCATCATCATCAGCCCCCTTTTTCCCCATTTTTCCCTATGTGGGGTCGGGTTATCATGTTAACTTTTGCCAACTCTTGATTCAGTGCCACACTTCTGCCTTCTTCTACACTCATGCCTGACTGTTGCAGATCTTCTTTCACACAGTCCATCCACCTCTTTGCTGGACGTCCATGCTTTCTCTTGCCTTCTTCCTGTCTGTCCCACATCTTCCTCACCAGATTGTCTTCTGCTTTTTTGCACGTGTCCAAACCACCATAGCCTGTTCTCTTTGATCTTACCTGCATTTGGAGCTACTTTGGCTTCTGCTCTTATGTCCTCATTTCTTCATCTGTCCCACAGTGTGCATCCTATCACCCTTCACAGGCACGTCATTTCCATCACCTATTGCTGCTTCAACTGTTCTGCCTTTACGGCCAAGGTTTCTGTATCATACAGTAGTACTGGTCACACCACTGTCTTGTACACTTTACTTTTCAGCTTCTTTGGCATTTTTCTGTCATAGACTACACCTGACACTCTATGCCAGTTGGCTGCAGCTCCTCTGATTCTAGCTTTGACCTCTTCATTAAGACTTGCCTTCTCCTCAACCACCACTCCCAGATACTTGAAGCTTTTACCTGTTCTACTATCTTCCCTTCTATCTCTATTCTCAGCTTCTTCTGATTTCCCCAATTTGCTGCCATTACCACTGTCTTATCTATGCTTAGTTTCATCCCATGTGCCTTCAGTTTTGCATTCCATTCTCCTATCCTTTGCTCAAGTTCTAGTTTAGAGTCTGCCTGTAATGCCACATCGTCTGCATACAGCAACTTTGTTAATCTGTCCCCTCCAACCTGTTTGCTAATGTAGTCCATCACCAGTATGAACTGCAGTGGGCTCAGAGCTGAACCATGTTGTATACCCACTGCCACTAGGAACCCTTCTGTGAGGCCGAACACTGTTTGTACTTGAGTCATTAGGTCCTTGTACATAGCCTGCACTAATTCTACCAATGTTTCAAGGACTTCAAACCACTGCAGTACTGCCCAGATCAGCTTTCTTGGGACCTTGTCATATGCTTTATCCAAGTCTAGGAATGCCCAGTTGGACACTCTCCTAATTTCTAGCTTCTTATCAAGTATCTCTCTCACTGCAAACATCGGGTCAATTGTGCTGCATCCTGATCTGAATCCGAACTGCCCATCTCCCATCTTACATTCTACTACTCTGCGAATCCATGTATCAGTCACCCTGTCAAGAACTTTCATGCAATGTGATAGGAGTTTTATGCCTCTGTACTGCCCACAGTTGTGGATGTCCCCTTTCTTTTTGTTCACTGGCACAAGTATGCTTATTCTTCAGTCATCTGGGATATGCCTTTCTGTCTGGACTGCTATTGGTATCTTCAGGAGCCATTTCTCCCCTATCTCACCCAACATCTTGATCATATCTGCTGTGACCTCATCTGAGCCTGCTGCTTTCCCTGACTTCATCTTCCTTAGTGCTGTTCTTAGTTCTTCTAAGGTGGGCTCCTATTCTTCTCTCATTGTAGCCTGTGTCTGGGGCAGTACAGCTTCTGTGGGGTTTTCTTCATTCAGAAGCTGCAGGAAATACTCCTTTCATCTGCCTTTGATGTCCTGTGGATTGGTGAGCAGATTGTTGCTGGTATCCCTTATTAAGGGCATCTGACTATCTTGTTTATCTCTTTGCCTTTGCCTTGCAACCTGATATAGTTTCTTTGTGCCACTTACTGAGTCACTTTCCAGAAGTTGGTAAAATGCCTCTGATGCCCTATTCTTTGCTATTGCAACTTCTTTCTTAGCTTCTTTGTTAGCAAACCACTAGTCCTTCCTAGCCTGGTCAGTCTTTTCTATCTCCCACTTCTTCCTGCACTCCTCCTTTCTTTTGATGACTTCATGGACTTCCTCATTCTGACACCAGATTTCCTTATGTACCTTATTTCCATACCTGGCTCAGCCACATATCTTTTCTGTAGTCCTAACACATGTTTTTAGATGCTGCCATTCGTGTTCAACTCCACCTATTTCCTCCTCTTCTTGGGGTGCTAGAGCCCTGAGTAATTCCTTGAACTGTTGGACTTTCTCTCCATTCAACTTCCAGGTCTTCAGCCTGGTCTCTGTTGACCTTAGAGCCTTCTCTGACCACTGCTTGCAGCTGATTGTGGCAACTAATGGTTTATGCTGGGGATGACTTTGCAATCATGGATTCTACCCCAGTGCCTTTTCCTTACTAGGAGGAAGTCTACCTGAGTTGCATGTTGGCTACTCTTGTATGTGATCTTGTGACTGTCTCTCTTTCTGAACCATGTGTTGGCTACTATCAAGCCATTTGCCAGACAGAAGTCTAGAATGGTTTCTCCTTTATTCCTGTTGCTCCACCCATGTGGACCCAGGCAATCCTCATATCCTGCTCTGTTTGTGTCGATATGTGCATTCAAGTCACCCATTATCAACACCAATTCATGTTGTCTTGCTTTATCTAGTAGGTCCTGCAACTGCTGTCTGAATGCACTATTTTCCTCACTATCACAGCCCTGTTGTGGGACATAGGCTGAGATTATGAATACTGCTCTATCATTTGAACATATACTGTTACTGTACTTTGTTACATTAATTAATGTGTAAAGATATTTTTTTCAGATGTATTAAGTTTTAAAATACAGTAGTTATTTATAGATTTTAGGCTGAATAGTATACCAGAGCTGCACAGAGGTTAGCAACAAGCAATCAATTTCATGTGTTATCTGAAGCATCCACTGCTACTGAAAAATAAGTATCATTTTTACTTGACATGCACGTCTTGCATTGTATTTTACTGTGCGCTATTAATTTTGAACTGTATTTTATTGCATGTTTGCTGTTTCTTGCACTTTTAGCTTAGCATAGACTTTGTTCAGATTTGCTGGACCCAGTCTGTTTTTACAGTTTCTGAGCACAAATTCAGCTTTCCTCCACAAAAGAGGGCCTCCCCCTACACCCTAGTGAGAGTAGAGTGTAGCCAAGGACCTATCTGAATGGTGATTGTTGGCTCAGGGCCCAGTCTAATGTGCTACTACTGGTTAGAGTGTTTGATATCAGTTTAATTTCATTGCTACTTTTTGCCAGCTGTAGCGCGGGTTTGCATGGTGCGCACACACAGCCTCTCACTACCATGCAGTGAAGGATACCATTGGCAGTTATATACACAAACTCTTAGATAATTTTCTCTTAGTCAACTGCTTGCGCTGTTGTGCTTCACTGCTTCTTTAGACACTCAGCTGAGCCTCTGAGGTTCCTCCACAAGTCTTACCCATTAAGTCCATCGCAGTATAGAACTTTTTCTTGTCCCTTAGCCATACTTGGTCCTTCTAGTCCCTTCCCTGTTACTGACTGCAATACTTCACCTAGCATCATGCATGGACAATTTCCCACTATTTCTCCAGCCAACCTGCTCAACATGGTCATACTGAGCCAGTGTAGGAATTGCCTCATGTACACTGACAACCCACTTCTCCTTAGTCACACAAATTAATTATGTGAGAGATGCATCTATATTAAGAATCCAGAATTTAGGCTCTCTCACTCACACATCAGTATGTCAGATACTAAGCAGGTTGTCAGCTCACACTTTTAATCTCCTGCACCATCCACATGTACAATACCTAAACCTACATACACAGAGGTTATCACTAGAAGCATACCTAAAGATCAGAGACCTCCCAAACGTGAACACACTTCACTTAATACATTCCCAGCAAATCACAGTACACATATAAATGCACACACCAGTATCTCACCAAACATGCCTCTAAGGCAAAACACAATCAAATGTTTTAGTCATAGGTGAGTCCATTGTGAGAGACACAGATGTCCCAGACCCACTCACCAGGTTAGATAAGGAAAATGTCACGGTTAGCTGTCTATCAGGTGCCAGGATTCACTACATCACACATGCACTCAAGTCTGTCAACAACAGGCACTGTTATAGCTCTGTCATAGTCCATGTTGGTGTGATTGACTTTAGACGTACCTCACCAGACTATATGAAGAGAGATATGACTGAGCTCTCTGATTATGTGTCCCAGGCTGGTATATCCCTAGGCTTAAGCAGCACTCTGCCCTCACCTAGGATGATGCCTCAATACAGAAAAAAATGATTGACTTCAACAATTGGTATAGTTTCTGGTGTCATTTTAAGGGGATCCAGTATCTGTTAGCTTGGGATGATATGGCAGATAGACCACAATGCTTTGCAAGAGATGGTCTCCACCTGTCACCTCTGGGCTTTCGGCTACTGGTTAAAGCTCTTGCCTCCCCCATAGTGCCTTTTTTAAGCAATGTCCCAAAAACAAAATTCCCAATGTAAAAATATCCTCAAAAAACAACCTTAAGGTTATGCTGTGAAAAGCTAGGAGTCAGTCTGAAACTGCACTCACTGGAAGCACTCCTTACCTTGGAAAATGTGGACATCTGTGCAGTCTCAGAGACCTAGTTCAAAGCCACGAGAGCAACCCGGCCATAACAGGATATAATGCCCCCCACACGTTCAGACCACAAAATGAACACATGAAAACTAAAGGAAGAGAAATATCAATAGTCAGCAAAGATAAATACATCTCCAGATTAAGGAATCATCCTGTTTAACCAGAGCTACTCCATGTACAAATAACTATAGGAAAGACCTCTCTGCAAGTAATCATCAGCTATAGATCCCCCTCCAAGAACAATGATGTCCACACTACCTACTTGGATCTACTTGAGTCACTCAGAGTACAACCAGACACCAGTTATGGCTGACCTTAACTATCTGTCCATATATTGGATGAATTATACATGTACAAACACACTCGTCCAAAGATTCTTGGACACACTGCCTACTTGGATCTACTTGAATCGGAGAAAATCCAACCAAACATCTTGGTTATGGGTGACTTTAATTAACCGTCCATGCATTGGGTAAATTTTACATGTACAAATACACTCGACCAAATGTTCTTGTTTTGTTAAAGGGAGATCTTTCCTGTTGAACCTGTTGGACTTCTTCGGGGACTGTCACCAAAGCCCTGGATGAAGGTATATATGTGCATATAGCATACCTAGATTTAACCAAGGCCTTTGACACAATCCCCCACTCAGGCATAATTGAAAAACACACCCAGCTGGGGGGGGGGTCAACCCACACACTCTCAGATGGGTTGCAGACTGACTCAGCGACAGAACACATGCACTCAAAATAAGGATTCCACCTCCACCAGTAGACCCTTTACCAGTGGTGTTCCATAGGGATCGGTGCTGGGGTCTCTATTGTTTGGAATCTACTTCTCAGAAGTACAGGCAAAAACAAAAAGGCAGTGGCTGACAAAGTTTGCTTATGACTGCAAACTGAGAGCAGTCATAGAGTCCCCAAGTGATTTTAGCATTCTACAAGAAGGACTTGTGCAAACCAATGATTGGTGCCAAAGTCATGGCGTTAAACTCAGTACAGAAAAATGCATTATTGTCCCCTTTGGTAAAGGTGATGTCCCTGCAGATTGCCATATTAATAATAACACCCTAAGCTCTAAATCAGTGGTGAAGGATTTGGGCACACAAGTTGACACCAGCCTTACTTTTGATCATCATGTCTCCATGGTGGTAAGAAAGGCCTTCTACATTGCTCACAATATAAGCAAGGGCATAGCTTCAATAACAAAAGGGATTATAACCTCCCTGTACTCTTCCCTCATCAGGCCAATAATAGAGTACAGTACTCCCTTTGGTATGTACCTAAACATGCACCTGCAGCAACTGGAGAGACCTCGTCCTGTGAACCTATGAAACCTATAATTTTAGTCTTTGACAAATATCAGTGCCTGGCTTTACAACATTTAAGGTCTAATGAAAATTCAGTCATTAAGTCATGTGATAAAGGAAAGGATATGGTGGTTTTAAATGTTAATCAGTATATGAGTACGTGTTTTGAACACTTATTTATTAGCTGTTAAGAAAGCTTATATTAGAGCACCGGAGAAACTAGGTATATTATTAGATAAATGAGTTAGACTAGGTGAATTCAGCTATCTTTTATTGCCTTTCAAAAAGTCATAAGAACTTACATGAGCCACCAAGAAGACGTGATTGTTTTTAGTTTTGGTAGATGTCTGAACAAGGCAAATCACTCATTAATACTGTTTAAGTCTGTGAGTTTCCCAGAATCATATATGAAGGTTGCAGTATATGTTTTAAAATGCATTTGTCATGTTGTGTGGAAAGACAATAAGTAGAAGATTTTATTGATATTACTGGTTTATATATGTTCAGTCAAAATATGGTACAGAATCTGTCCAACATTTTTCTATATATTGCTATATACTTATAAATAGTATGTTCATAGGTTCATAGGTTTTTACTAGGCTATCGGCCCTAGGGCCTATACAAGCCTGGCTATTTCTTCCCACACTATTTACTTCCCTGGACCCCTGCCTAGCAGGGCATCTGACTGGATCCTTGGGGTGAATTTCCTTTCTCCCATCCAGTCATCAAGGTTCCTCTTGAAGAGGGCCAAAGATGCGCTCTGCTTCACATGTATGGGCAGTCTATTCCCAGAGTCTGGGGAGTCTCTGGGTCAGGAAACTATCCCTCCAGCATGTTTTGTTTATTGTGATGACAAGATTTAGATCCCTGGAGCATGTGGCTCTGAGGGATTGGGATTTCTTTAAGTGTAGCATGTCCAACAGCTTTGGGTTTGACATGGCCTTGTATGTTAAGTAGAGATCACCGCGGAGTAGACGATATGCGACAGAGTATAGCTGGAGTTTTTTAAGCTGGTCAGCATAGGGCATCTGATTTAGGCCTGTGATTCTTTTAGTGAGGTATTTCTGCCACGTTTCCAGTTGTTGTAGATGTCTTGAGAGGTACATACCAAATGGGGCGTTGTATTCTATAATGGGTCTAATGAGGGATGAGTATAGTGGGACAATGACCTCCTTTTTTCTGGAGGAAAAGCCCTTAGTGATGAGGTATGCCACATAGAAGGATTTCCTGACTGTTGTGGCAATGTGGTTATTGAAGGTGAGACCACTGTCCACCTGTGTCCCTAAGTCTCTTATCACACTTTTGGTGTTTAGTGTACTCCCACCTATGTGATAATTCACTGATACATGTTTTTTCCCAAAGGGGATAACTATACATTTCTTGGCATTGCACATGAGCCCATGGCTCTGGCACCAAACATCTGTTTCTGTAAGGCCCTTTTGTAGAGTACCCACATCATTTGGGGATTCAATAACGGCTACCAGTTTGCAGTCATCTGCGAACTTTGTTAGCCAGAGTCCTTTAGTGTTGGCCTGTACTTCAGAGACGTAGATGCCAAATAAGAGAGGTCCCAGGACTGAACCCTGAGGCACTCCACTTGTCACTTGTCTGGAGCTGAATTTGGAGTCAGCTACTTTTACAGTGTGGGTTCTGTCAGTAAGCCAGTTGGCAACCCATAGAGTGACATAGTGATTAATGCCCAGCTTAGTAAGTTTATCTATGATTCCAGAGTGGGGATGGTGTCAAAGGCCTTGGCGAGGTCCAGATAGGCTGTGTGAACTGCTTTACCCTCATCCACGGCTATGGAGACTGATTCGAAGAAGTCAATAAGGTTCAGGAGACATGATCAGTCCTTCACAAACTCAAAATGGGTGGGGCCCAGTGTTTGAAGGTTGCCAATGTCTTTGCTTATAAGTTCCATGATAATACTTTCCATGGCCTTGCAGATCAGGCTCGTCAGACTGATGGGGCGGTAGTTCCCGGGATCCAAGGTGGATCACCCCTTGTGGAGTGGGATAACTGTAGCTGTGCACCACTCAGTGGGCATGAAGCCTGAGGTGAGGGTATGATTAAACATGACACTTAGGTGAGGTGCCAGTTCATTTTGTAGTTCATGTAGTACACAGCCCAGGATGTCATCTGGTCCCATGGATGCTGTATTCTTAGCTTTGGAGAGTGCATTTTTTACCTGTGTGGCCGTTATTACCAGAATTTGGCAATCTTCCAGTATTGAGATGGGCCATTTAGGGGGTGAGAGGGGGTGAAGTTGGCACTGAATCGATCTGCCAGGATATTGGCAATATCCTTTGGATCAGTATATTTAATGCCATTCTGTTGTAGCTCAGAGCAGATCTGAGCATTGCCATTTAGATTCTTGACATAGTTATAAAATGCTTTGTGGTTGTCTTTGGAATCTTTGGCAATTTTATTTTCGTAACTAGCTTTGGAGGATTTTATGAGGGATCTCAACTTCTTACTGAGGCTAGTAAGGGAGTTTTTTGCATCCTGGGATTTTCCTCTTTTCTGCAACAGTTTTTTCCTTTTGTTGTAAAGTTTATTTATGGCAGGAGGCCACCAGATTGGCTTCCTTTTTTTGGAGGAGAGGATCTTGGTTCTAATTGGGATGGCACGATTCATGCATGAGTGGATGTGCTCGTACAGTGCCTTAGTGTAGGACTCAGCAGTCAAACTTTCAGTTCCCATCTGCATGGGTGTCATGAAGTTTGTAACTTGTGACTTGTGTACCATGAAGTTAGCCTTGGGGAATTTTTTTATGGAGGTTTCCTTACTGGAGGGTGGGAGTGAGATGTGGATGTTAAGGGTGATTAGCTTATGGTCTGACCTGACCAACAAGGGGGTGACCATAGGTGTGGAGCATCGATTTCCCATGTTGGTAATGACCAAGTCTAGGATATTGGAGTGCCTGGTGGGACTATGGATTAGTTGATCCAGGGCATTGAAATTTATGAATTCCAAGAACCGTTGGGCAAAGGTGTTGGTGCATGAGTAGTTTTCCCAGTTAATGGCAGGGTAGTTGAAATAACCCAGTATTAGTGTGTTTGATTGTATTATTAATATTTTCCAGTATGTTTAGAAAGGTGTAGTGAGAATCTTGGGGCATGGTGGGGGATCTGTAGCAAGCTACAATTTGGATTGCAGTCTTACCTAGTGTTAGTTGCGCATGGAGAATTTCAGATGCATTGTGTTGGGCAACTAACCTGGTGGTGTGAATATCCTTGGTGAATATGGACACTCCTCCAACTTTAGTGTTTCGATCCTGGTTTGGTGGCCAAAAAGTGTGGTAAGAGTTGTAGCCTGGTATTGCAGGGGTGCTGTCTGGAGCTTTGAACCAGGTCTCAGTTACTGCACAGATATCGATGTTCTCCATTTTTAGGAGTGCCTCGAGAGAGTGCATTTTGAGGTTTAGACATCTAGCATTGAGTAGCATTACCTTCAGATTTTGCATGTTTGTACCTGTTATGGTGGTGGTTTTGTCCTTTGAACTTTTCCTAAAAAAGACACTGTAGGGGTGGCAAGAGCCTTAGCCAGTAACCTGAATCCCATGGGCGACAGTGATTGGTCTTAACTATGTTTTGCGTGAGAAAAAAATGTTTGATGCAGAGTTATGCCTGCAGATTAAGGATACAGTCATGGAGTGTGCTTTTTTTCCTTTGAATGTTAATTTATTTATGGAATTGTTTGAAAGAGAATACAGTTATGATAGTTTCTTTTTCCATCTGCATGTGAAAAACTGCTTTAAATACACAGATAATTTAATTTTCTTTTGCAAAGAGGACACCCACAAGCTATTTTTTGTATAGGCTGAAAAGTAGTTTGGTCTGAAATGTACCCACTGGGTTGAAACTTCTTCAATGTTGTCTTAACTGCTACCAAGGGGAAGAGCCTGTGTGATACATTATGTATGAAACCCTTAACAACCAGTGGTTTCCCTTCATGATAGCAGTTTGCACTGTGGGTATTCTGGGATCTTAATGAGATCACAACCTTATCAGTAACTTTTGAGGCCTAAGAGATCTTGTAGCCATTACGATTATTAACAGGCTAATATCATCATTTTTTCTTTCTTTTTACATATCCTCATACCCTTCTTGCTAAAGCCTTATTTAATCTGTCTCTATTCAACTTTCTTATCTTATGAACCTGTATCTCTGAGCTGCTGCACCTTACTACTGTTTACTAAACTAATGTCTTTCGGCTTTTCCTGGTTAGGGGTCGCCACAGTGGAACTCCGGTCCGCTAATGATTGGCAGTGGATTTTTTTTTATGGTGCTGAGGTGCCAGCCAGACACCCAACCTTCAAAGAAGGCACACCCATTCATGCACGCACCTACCTGCATGTCTTTAAACATCACTTGACTGTGGGGAGGACATGCAGACTCCACACAGAAGGCGCTCCAGCCGAGAATCGAACTGGAGAATCTCTTGCTGTGAGGCAACAATGCTAACCGCTGCACCACCGTGGCCTTACCTTACTACTGTTTAATGTGATTACTTAATATTTTACTTCTTTGAGACTCTGTAAAAGGTAATGCTTAACTTCTGCCAGCTATACTTCCAATTTTTAATACTTGTCTTATTTCACAAATTGCATTTATTTTGGCTATATCTATCTGTATATATGTGTGTGTGTGTGTGTGTGTGTGTGTGTGTGTGTGTGTACATATATATATATATATATATATATATATATATATATATATATATATGTGTGTGTGTGAGTGTATGGGTCTACTTTCATTTATCAAAGTTATACTTTCCCAAATTCCTAATGAGCAAGACCACTTCTACGAAAGACTACAATTACAAAGCCTCTAGTTATTCCCAGGGTGAAGAACCACTTGGCCACCAGGACAAAAGAACTAACTGGACAAATTCAAACTGACCTAAGTGGGGGGCTTCAACTCTCACACACTGCCCCCTCACCCCCTAACTAAATATACCAGCTCCAAGATCATACTACACTGGAGAAAAGGGCAAAGATCACCATGGTGGCCAAGTGGTTCTTTCTTGTGGAAACTGTCATTGAATGCTTTATCTGCATAAAAACCCATGAACAACAGAGTTATTTTCTTTCATTTTGCTTCCTTCTGGATCATCATTGTTCTATTAATGTTGTCAAATGTTTGTCTCCCCTTCACAAAACCACATTGATCAATATTCATTACTCTCAGCAACACCTTTGCCATTCTTTTATAGACATAAAGACTTTATAATCATGATGTAAAATTGAAATGGGTCTATATGAAGCTTAGTCTAATGGATCATTACTGTTATTGAGTAATGCAGCCACCACAGGTTTCTTCCAAGATGTTGGTGCTTCCCCTCCTTTTAAAATACTGTTAAAGAAAATCTTCTAGATCTTTATCACTTTCTTCCTTCCACACTTTACAGAAATGCCATCTGCTCCTGGAGGCTTTCCTCAAGATTGATTACATTACTGTTTTTATCTCATCTTCTATCTTAACTGGTAGTTGTTGAACCTCATCTACCGTTAACCATGCCATTAAGACTTCCATAAATATTTCCATTTGTACTCTTTCTTGATTTCCAGATTTCTCTACTTTATGCAAATTTTTATAAAATGTCCATAATATCTGTAGTACCTTTACAGGATGTCTAGTTATTTTTAAAATCTTGTTATAGGTTCCCAAAGTTTGGTGGCAATCCTTTCTACTTTCTGTTTCCTAAGTCATTGTGCTGCTCTGTAGTTATTAACAAAAAATGTTGCTTAGCAGCAATCTTTCTAAACTCGTGCATATTATCCAGATACTCCCTTATTTTCTCTTTAGCACTTTGCATTTGCATCTCTTCTTGTTTTGTGAAATTTCCCTTATTCCTTAATGCTTTAACCTTTGTCATCGCCTCTAAGTAATTCCTATTACTTCTCAACCACCTCTTTCTCTTTTACTTCCACTCTGTTTTAATCTCCATTTTCATTGTATCCCACTCACTAGCTATAACGTTTGAAGACATTTCTGTCTTTCCTAATAACTCTCAAATAATTTCCCCTACCCTTTCCTTTAATTCCTCTCTTTTTACAGGTGGGCAGGGAAGCCTGTATTTTTATTGTAGTTTTTATTGGTGCATGATCTGAAATAGTTATTGGATGTGTGGAAGCTTTCAATTAAATGCAGATGTTCCTGGGAAATATGATTTCCATCTAGTCTAGCCTAGTTATTGTACCTTGGGGAATAATATGTAAATTCTGTCCAAGTCCGTACTACTAAATTCAAATCTTCTGTACCAAATATTTTCATAATTTTTTTTTCAGAAGTCTACCTTCTTTTGATTTATTTTCCCTTCTAGCTCTCCCTGACACATCATCTGTATTGCAAAGCAAGTTCTAGTCCCCACCTGTAAGTAGTATTCCCTACTGAAAGCTGATTATTTCTTCCAAAATTTTCTGAAGCTCCATAATACCAGTTTTTGCAGGAATATAAATACATGCTAGTGTACACCACCTCCCTTGCAAATAGCCCATTTGCTACCACAAATCTATTAATGTTTTTTCCACTCATCTATCACTATTTGAGCCCCTGTATCAATTAGTATAGTTATTCCCCTTTTAATTTGTCCTTGATCTTCTGCTGAAAATCAGTCCTGAAATCCTTGTTTTTGTCAAATTCACACTGATTTCTTTCCAATTTGTCTCTTGAATGCTTGCTATTTATATTGTGCATTTCTTAGTACAATTCAATACTCTTTCCATTTGTCTATACATGTAAGGCTGTTTAAATTCCAAGATAATATGGATAAGGTAGCCATTATAACAAAAAGTATTGTTCCCACCTACTATACATGACATTTTTTTAAATATGTATTCCAACTTTTGTGTTTCATACACAAACTAATGTTTAGGAGGCCGATCTTTTACACAGTTGTTCCTTCTCATCTCCATTTGAACCTATGTCACAGTTTCAATACCTTATTAAAAAGCCTCAAACAAAAAAATAAATATATTTTCAGAATACCCCATCCCCTATTAACTTAGATCAAGCACACAACATTATGTACATATTCAAAAAATGAAGTTTAACCTTTCAGATAGCAACAATTGCTCCAAATCAACAGTTGTACCCACAGGCAATACCTACCCTAACCTAAAATTAAGTGGCTGCATTACCCAATAACAGTAATGAACCATTAGACCAAGCTTCATATAGACCCATCCTGTGTTCCCACTTTTACTGATGGTTGTATATTCTTTTCCTATAATTATTCCCCTCCCAGATATGAAAAACAGATTGTATGCTTTAAGAAAACATTAACTTTTATGCCCATGGCAATGTGCAGTGGCTATTTTTAAATAAAACTAAATTGTACACTATTTTATTAAATGCATTAAAATATTAAGGCTGCTATCAATTTTTCACTTCCCATAATTTCAAACTTTATTTTTCACTGAACTGCTTGCCATTGTACTTTTACAGTTTCATTTCTATCAGCAAAAAATTCTCGGAAATCTGAAGATTAATTGCATTTAAAGACAATTCATCTGCATGTAAAAGGAGGTAGCAATGAATCTTTGTCAGTTTAATTCTGAACAGAATCTACAATTGCCTTCAGCTGCAGACTTTTAACATCTGTTAATGAAAAAAACTGAAACAAGCTAATATATTTGCAGATGTAAGAAACTTAGCATTTTTCATGACTTTCATCATTTTGTCTTATTTTGTAAGTCTGCTTGTTTATAAAAAGCAATGGTTAATAGCTTAAGCCAAGAGCATTAATCAAGGCATCCAGCCTCGTAAAAATAAGAGACAATATTTTAATTCTACATGTAAAATAATCAGTGCACTTTTACACCCCACTTGCCAGCCCAAGATCACAGCATATTAATATTAAACTTTCTTTTGTCCAACCTTTCTTTTTATGTTATACTGTAAACGCTATAGTTCTTACAAGTAAAAAGTACTTTACTTTAATATCTTTAGCACATATAACAGTCACTGAAAAGACCCCCCCAACATTTAAAATACCCTACCTACACACTGCACAGAACTGCTTTACTATATAAAACGTGCAGTTTACATTATGAAATGTTTTATGCAAATACTAATAAGAACAAACATTTTTTACTTGCTATTACCTTTTTCCCCTTTAGTGTTCTAAACATTAATGACATAAAGTGGGGTATATGCCTTACAGTGCCCCAACAAGTTTAACCAAGTCAACAAAAAGTCCGGCCTTTTTCAGTCACTTTTTCTTTCAAAGTCACATTTCACAAATATGATTGATGCTTTATAGTCTTCCATTTATTCTCTAATTTCAGTTGCTAGTCTTCTTGTTCTTTACCTTGCAACACCAGACTCTGGTTTATGTCAAAGTACTCCTAATCAACTACTGTACTTTTTTCTGTCTCTCAAGTATTTTCCTTTGGAACATTGATCCAGCTCAGACCCTTTTACTAGACTCATGGATCCTGCTGTCGAGTTCCTCCTTTTACCCATAATACCCACCATCTTGGCATACCTCAGATCTCATTTGCCACCACATCATTCATACATGGATTTTCTGCTCTCGCGCTAGGGGGTTCAGTAGGACTTGCTATACTCTTTATTTGTGAGTTTTGTTATTTTTAATATCCTTTTTTCACCATATCTCTTCTTCCCTTTGCTTTTAACTTTAGTAGTGAGATTTGATAATGTTGGAGTTTGCAATTTTTTTTCCTAGTTAGGTCTTTCTACCCTTGTGAGGGTACTTTACTAATCACTATCATTGGTATTCTCTCTTGCTCCCTTTTTATGTCTGCCTGACTGTAGGGTATTTTTGAAATACTGTTGTTGCTATTTTTTTCTCCACTCCTGTATCTGTAACAACAACAAGAAAAATCACTTTCTTTTTTTCTGCTTATTTTTTGATATGACTGATAAGTCTATGGGCTTTAAGAAATAAACCTCCTGTGAGCAATAGATCTGTAATTCTGATGCCTACAAGGATTGTATTTATTGTTTTGGTGGTGCCCATCTAGACGTTGACTATTTAATTTGTTTGGGATTCAATTCCCATGCTCTGAGTGATGGGAAAAACAAGCTAGTGCTAAAAGACTTGCTACTTTCTTCTGCTGTTTCTTTATTTGCTGAGGCTCAAACCCCCTCCAAAAAACCTGATAAAGGGAGACACAACTCAGCTTCAAAAGAAACTTAGCCCAAGAAGTGGTACCCTGACCATTCCCCGTATTTAGCTCTGGTACCAGTACCTGTAGCTAAAGTTTCTAAGAAACCAGATCTGACAGCAACTTCTGATCCTACCACTTCCTTCACCAAATCGCCTGGGTTCCAATCTGCATGTTTTTTTTCCTGGATCTGATATCTCCTCAACTCAATTCTCCTTTTTTGCAAAAAAAAACATCAAAGAAACCCTCCAGACCACCTTCCACAAGTTCATCCCTTAGGTCCTCCAGGAGCTTATCAGAAGCAGAGGTGGACAGAATGATGAGGAAGTTCCTCATGGCTCAGATCCAGATGGGGTAATTCTGTCTCTGTCTCCTATTGGACCTGTGAGCCTGCCCCCTTCTCACATTATATCTCCTTTTCTGATCCAACTGTTGATTTTGTGGCCCTAGAATCCGAGATATTTGAGAAAGTACTTGTCAGATCTTAAGAAATGCCATTTTTCCATTCCAGCCATGTTTCTGAGTCACATGGCTCCAGTCTCTGTGGAGCAGGATACCTTTCAGAGCCAAAGCACTGGTGCTAGCTCCGGGGGATTGGGGTAGACTCCAGAGCTGTCAGAGCTGTTCTTGCCTTTCGGGGCCTCTGGTTTAGACAGCTCGGTTCTGACTCCGTCCTTGAGGCAGGAGTCTACAGGGATTCAGAGTTCATTTGTGCAGGTAGTTTTGTGGCCAGTGTGATCAGCTGTTGCTTCTCCTGGACCTTCTGCCTTCAAGATAGTGGAAGGGGCTTTCTCTCTATCCAGAGAGAGGACATTTTTACAGTCTTAAGATACAATCCTTCCTCCATGAAATTTAAGCTCTGAGCCTCCCATGTGTATTCCATCTGGACATCCACCCCATACTAGCCCTCAGGCAATCCTCATACAGGACTCCCTGCCCACTTCTAATACTTCACCAGACCACCCCACTGATGATATACCTAGGAAAATGATGTGCAAAAGGAGACACCTACATTCCCCTCAGGAATCTATCACCAAAGACATGGACTTTGATGAAGGGGAAGAGTACCCCAGATCTCCACCTGACAATGTCTCCTTTGTAGAGATCCTGGGACTCCTTAAACAGAGAGGAGGATGGTCTTCCAAAACCCCTTCCCAGTAGGAGGGGTCGGTGTTTCTGTAGGCTTCTCGGGCTTCTGGCTACTTCTTGGGTGGTCTCTCTTTTGATGAGTTGATTGACCTTTTCTCTTGAGGAACATGAAAGGAGCCAGATACTATGGAGCCCATACCTAAGAAGCCTGATAAGTTTTTATCTCTACCCAAAGATAAGGTCCACTGGAGCAAGGGAGTCCCAATAAATCCCATGATGGTGGCAGCAGCCAGTAAGGGAGCTTGCAGAACAGAGCTCAACTCTCCATCCCCCTAATAGAGATTCCAGGGCCTAAGATCTAGCATCTAGCAAGCACATCTATGCCTCAGCAACCTTCAGCCTTTGATTACTAAATCATTTGACACACTTCAGGTTACAAAGGGATTTGACCAAAGAACTTTCTAAATCTCATTCAAGGTCAATGTCTGTGGAGGACCAGAAAAAGGTTTCTTCACAACTTACCACCTTTCAATCTATTTCCCACATGTCCATTGGGCTGAGGATTCAGGCACTGTGATCAGGAGGCACACCTGGATACACCTCTGCAATTTTGTGGAGCTTTTGAAGTCTTTGTTTTTCAATGCTCCTTTTGATGGATCATCTTTGTTCAGACCCAGAGTTAAAGACTCTGCAGAAGTGAACAAGAAGGAAAGAGCCTGTCTGCAATTGGGATCTGTTTTACTACCCCTCAGAGGACATGCTCCCAGAAACAACAAGGTGATAAAAACATGTGGTTTTGCAAGTCCCAAGCACCTTTCCAGGACTCATGAGGAGATATTATTCCCATGGCAGGGGAGGGATTCTAATGGAAAATGACGGCCTCACAGCAGGGGTGGCCCACAGAACCAGGGCTTAAGAGATACCTTCTCTGATAAGCCCTACCAGCATTACTGAAGGATTGCCTGACTGCTGTACTCTGGAGGCCGTCAGTTGGTGCTTAACTCTGCACCCAGAAGACTGGGCATCCATCACGAAGATACCTAAGTTCAGAAGATCATATCCAGAGGCAGTTTCATACCATTTTCCCAAATTCCTCAAAAAAAAAAAAAAAAAAAAGGGGAAGAAGCAGCTTTGGATATATTAAAGCTGCTAAGAAAAAGTTATCCAAAAAGTCTTTCCAGACCAGCAAGGAGCTGGAACTTACTCAAGACTCTTTTTAGTGTCAAAAAAGACAGAAGACCAGTCCTAGATCTCAGCAAACTAAACCAATATGTTAAATATTTAAAGTTCTTGGTGGTCACAGTTCAGTCCATTTTGCCTATACTATGATAGGACAATTGGATGTGCTCTATATATCATATCAAAATGAGCAAGTGCTCCAGCAAACACGTGCTTCTGGCTGGGAGCCAGTGATTATCAGTTCAGGGCACTGCCCCTTGGCCTCATGACAGCCCCCAGGGTGTTCATCAGATGCATGGTGGTGATAGTGGCTCAACTGAGACTGCTGGAATTCTGTGCATTTCCATACCTAGACGACTGGGTCCTGACCACCCTGTGATGCTATGCATAAGTGCCACTATAGCTAGCTGTAGTTTTGTAAAGAATGTTATGTCCTTTGAATATCAAACTGGTTTGTACAAGATGCTTGTATTACAAATATATTAGAACTGCATGTCATTTGTATATCAAACCGATTTGTACAGATGTTTGTGCTGAAAATGTACTGGTGAGGTTTGCTTGTGTTAAAATGTATCAACAGTGAACCCTGCTGAAATTAAAAGAAATGTACATGTATTATTGTAACTGAATTAAATGTATGTCTTAACAGATGACACTGGGACAGCAAAGGTTAACTTTAAGAAAAATAAGGCAAAGGTAAATAAGCTGTTAAACTATTAAAATGGCACTCCACAGTGCTAAATAGGACCGGAGATGATAGGTCTGGGAAAGGAGTCTTTGATCATTAGCTCAGTAAAAAGAGAGGAGGCCCCAGGCACTGCCATAAACATTTGGATCTGTACTATGGCTGTCTGTCACAGCTTCAAAGGGGAATACTATGAGAACCTAGCATCAGATGACCAGATGCTAGCCCTCTTGGAAATTATATTTTAGATATTACAAAGACAAATCTCAGACTATTGTGTATTCTGTTTGGGAAGCCTGACTAGAAACACCCTCACCCACAGCATCTTGCCTTGCAATAGTAAGTAACTTAACTGGGGAACAGTAATTATTTTATTTTCATGCTCTTTTATTATTTATCATTAAATATATTTAAACTTTTATTGTGGCTGGTCCTTGTAGAAAGTATTTAACCTTTGAGAGTACTTATATTTATTTGACGACACTCCCACTCCAGAAGGCCTAGCCATCTTGGTGAACTACTCCCATTTGTATTAATATTAATATTACGCAATATAAATGGATACCCTTTCTAAGAGCCTTATAGTAATTGACTAGTAGCAGTTAATCTACCTTATAGTCTGGGCAAAACTGGTAGAGGGGGTAATCTGTGCCAGCCTTTCCCAGGTGTGTGTGTGTGTGTGTGTGTGTGTGTGTGTGTGTGTGTGTGTGTGTGTGTGTGTGTGTGAAAATCAAATCTTAGAGAGTGTGTGTGTTAGCTACTTCGGGCAGGGACACAAAGCACTGGGTTCACAGGGAGGGTACTGGAAGACTTGGCTTGGACACTTAGCTGAGGACCTAATCCTACAGCTGCACCAGTGGGGAGTCTTATTGGAGACCTGGGGGGAGACAGATATAGAGACATCCAGACCCTGGGCTGAGTGTGTTCCCTGTGAGCTCTTAGGAGAAATTGTGCTTGATGCAGAGAGGTCTGCATCTGGAAATGCTGAGTGCATCCATTTGCATTCCAAGTGCATGTCCCTCTCCAGTGTCAGTGGTGAGGATTCAGGTTCCTTGATTACTGGCCCAGCATGAGGACGACACATATTGGTGGCCATCACATATTGGTAGCAGTGGTGGGCATCACATATTGGTTGGCAGTGGTGGGACCATCACATGTTCACACATTGGTGAGCAGTGGTGTGGATGTTGAATTCCTGTAGCCTATAAACACTTGTCACTAAAGAAAGGTGTACTCTTATCCACATGGTAGATATTCAGAGTTTCATATCACAATAGTTTACCTTTTTAGCTTAGTTAGTCAGGAAGAGCAGACAAGTATGTCAGCAGAGAATTATGGCAAACTGACAAGGAACCAGTTGGCTGAGATATAAGAAGCCAAAGGACTGGTGCATGCTAACCTGATTTAAGGGGAAATTATTGCAGCCTTAATCATAATTGCATCTCAGATCAGCAGCCAGGAAGACAGCCAGTCTGTTAATGGGGACTTGCAGCTCTCAGAAAAAGGGCAGTTCAACTTTTCCTCAGAGGGCTTAAAAATCTGTCTGGAGTTAAAGAGACTTGAACTGGAGTCCAAAGGTTTGGAATTAGAATCAGCAGAGAGACTGCGGCATTCGGAGATCAAAGTAGAATCAGCAGAGAGACTGTGGCATTTGGAAGCCAAAGAAAATGAGAGGCAGAAGCACCATGAAAAAGAAATGCTGACTCTTCACCAGGGTCATGGAGGTAATGGGGAAGGGAATAACCATACCCCAGAAGCAATAAAAGTCAGTAAACCTCTTCCTCAGTACTGAAAAGTTGATAATTTTATTCATATATTTGAAAGCGTATACAAACAGTATAATGGTGACTGAGGGCTCTGGGTACAGTTCCTCACCCCCTTACTCCATGGTAAAGCTGAATTGTCTGATACTGATTGTTTAGATTTTGATAAAGTGAAGCACCATCAATTACAGTGTTTTAAGTTAACACCTGAAGCTTACAGAAAAAGAAAAGTTTTCTAAGCATAGACGTAAGGCAGATGAAATTGTATGTGAATGCATTGTTTAGTTAAGCACTTATTTTCATAGGTGAGAGAGTGGGTGTCAGGTCACCACTTTTCAAGGTCAGGCAGACCTTTTGGTGAGGGAACAAGTCCTCAGCACTTTGCCTGAGGACATGAGAATTTGGTTGTCAGACAGGGAATGCAACTCTGCAAATGAGTTAGTAAAAAAAGGAGATCTATACCTAGTAAGCAGGGCATCACTGCACAGGAAAGGGATACCCAGTGCTGCACATGGATATAAGGAAACCCATGGTGGGCAGCCCAAATCACCCCAGCAGAGTCCGCCAGTAACAGGGGAAGCCACTAGATCAGGTACATGGCCGGGATCAAGGGTTAAATATTTTAAATGTAACCAGTGTGGTCGTGTAGCATATAAATGTCCACAGAGGCAAGGTGGGGGAGCCAGCAAATGGGAATAACAGAATGACAGTGGTAAGTTGTCTGGAGACAACAGGGGTATCAAACTACCAGCAGAGTTTATATTCGATCTTGATGGATGGAAAACAGACCACTGCCAAGAGAGAGCGACATACTCTGGCATAACCATTGTGAAGCCTACAGTGGCTAAAGAGGAGAAGTACTTGCTTGGGTAGTCCACTCCAGTCAGAGCTTTAGGAAGGATCCCATTCCAAATGCCTTTGGCCATGCTTCACCTTGACTGGGAGGGTGGAAATTAGGCAAGCAAGTAGGTGTGTTTGAGGATATCCCTGCAGATGTCTTGATAGGGAATGATTTTGATAATGCAGTACCTTGTTTGCATGCAGTGATATGCAATCAGGCTTGGAGACAGACCTGCAGGTCTTGTAGCCAGGGGAAGACCCAGGCAGACTGCACATCTGAAGACAGTACTGGTGATGTGGCTACTTTACGGAGGGAGATACCCTATCCAGTGAGACAGAAGGTGAGCCACAGCTGCTGGTGGACACTGATGTTCCCTTGGACAGAGTGACTGCAAGGGAAGAGGTGAGTAGTAGTACCCAGGTTGACAGTGAGACACCACTGTCAGAAGATACCAGACTTCCTGTGTAAGGGGAGCTGGGAAGAATTGCAAAGAGAGAGTTAAGACAGGCTCAGCTGTCAGACCCTACATTAAAATGAGGAAGGTAGCCAAGGAGGCACCCGATTCTTAAGGAAAAGGAGATTCTGTATACTGGAACAAAAGATCACTCTATAGAGTGGACTCCTAAGCGAGGGCTAGAAGGTGTGGTAATACAGCAGTTGGTAGTGCCCAGAGCCTACCATCTGGCACTTCTTACCATAGCTCATGAAATTCCTTTTACATGTCATATGGGCGTAAAGTGTACCAGTATTATGTAGAACCTTTATTGTCCTGGGATTGATAGCGATGTAACAGGGTTCTGCAGGACCTGTGAGCAGTGCCAAAAAGTAGGCAAGGCAGGAGACAAGGTCAGAGCTCCTTTAATGATTTTGCCTGTGCTAGAGGAACCATTTCAGAGGGTAGCTATGAATATTGTTGGGCCTCTGAGTACTCCAAGTTCCACTGGGAAGAAGTATATCCTAGTGGTAGTAGATTATACTACTACATACCCTGAGGTGGTGGCTCTATCCTCCTTTGAGGAAGAAAAGATGGCAAATGCTTTGCTAGAGATTTTTAGAAGGGTATTTTTCCCATGAGAACTTTGAGCAGTTCAGGTCCACAATAAACTCCATTCTCCACCCAGGTAAAGTAGGCACCCCCCAACAAACCACTCTCCCTTCCTCCAGAAGTATTGCTGACCCATTCAATAAACAATTTACTGAAACTATTCTGTCTTTGACTAAACAACACAACCCTCTACCCACCCCCTGTACAGCAAAACCAAATATTCTGCCCAGTCTTTTATTTTTCATCAGTGCCTACCTCCTATATATATATATATAAAAAAACTTCTTTTGAAACTTAAGCCTACAAAACTTGCAGCTGGCAATCTCCCCTCCGAATACCTAAATAAAGCAACAGAAGTCCTAGCTTATCCAGTCTCTATCTTAATTAATCGGTCCTTATCAGAAAGCTATGTCCCCACACTGTGCAAAATATCCTACATCATTCCCCTCCATAAAGGTGGCTCCTCCACTGAACTTTCCAATTACCGCCCCATAGCCATCCTTTCTCCACCTTCCAAGATACTTGAGAAATGTTTCCATTCTCAAGTCTTAGACTATCTCTTAGCTAATAACCTCCTCTCCAGCACCCAGCATGGCTTCAGGCCATACCACAGCACTACTACCGCTTTGCTGTCTTTCACTAATGCTATCCTTCATCATAAAAATAATGGCCTGTTCTCATCCGCTATATTTCTGGATCTATCCAAGGCTATTGACATGGTCTCACACAAACTACTAATCTGTGTTCCACTAACCTATCCTTTTCCTAATCAGCTACTGATTGGTTTCACAGCTATCTAACTGGCCGCCAACAATCAGTTGTCTGGCACAATGACCTACCTCCTCAACTTCCTGTAACACTCCATGTTCCTCAAGACTCCATCCTTGGTCCCCTACTATTCTCACTCTTCACTAATGATCTATTCACAGCCACCAAGCATGCTTCTCTTATACAGTATGCAGATGACTCCACCCTCATCTGCTCAGCCCCAACTATACCTGAACTTCACATGATCAAATACGAAGCCTTTTCATCTGTAAAAAACTGGCTATCTAATGCCCAGTTATTACTCAACCTGAGCAAGACTAAACTCCTTATCTTCCAACCCACTTAATCTAACCCAGTTATCCCACACTTTAATATTCTAGCCAAAGACAATATCGTTATCTCGAAAAAAGTGCCAGCAGAAGTTCGACGTTGCACAGCCCTCTAGACACCCAACAGTCAAAAAATAAATGGAATGAAACCACAAAACCAGAGTTCTTGTAGAAAATCTCCTTGCCCAGTTGGTCCAAAAAATAAATGAACCCAGGAACAATCCTTGAATCGAGAAAAATCCTCTTTATTACAGCACAAAGTAAATAAAAACGAGCGCTTTCGCCTGGCAATCCCAGGCTTTTTCAAGGCGAAAGCGCTCGTTTTTATTTACTTTGTGCTGTAATAAAGAGGATTTTTCTCGACTCAAGGATTGTTCCTGGGTTCATTTATTTTTTGGACCAACTGCGCAAGGAGATTTTCTACAAGAACTCTGGTTTTGTGGTTTCATTCCATTTATTTTTTGACTGCTGGGTGTCTAGAGGGCTGTGCAATGTCGAACTTCTGCTGGCACTTTTTTCCTGATTCACTTGGTTGTTCAGTATCGTTATCTCCCCAACAGAACACACCAAACTACTTGGTGTTGAGATTGATAACAATCTCAGATTTGATACTCACATTTCTCTTACCATAAAAAAGGTTCACAAAAAGCTAGGCGCATTGTACAGAAACAAACAATTCCTCACCAAGACAGCCAGAATTTCTGCTGCCAATTCCCACCTTATCTCCACTTTACTCTACACCTCTCCTATACTTACTTACCTTAGACAAACAGACCTAAACAAGCTCAAGGCTTGCTACAATAAAATTGCTAAGTTTGCCACTGGTGCATCTTATCGCAGCCACCACTGTATCTCGCTTAGAAAACTTGACTGGCTTGAACTCCCTCAACTTCTTCACCTGAATCAACTCTCCCTTGCCCACAAGTGTGTAAACCATCCTCTTAAAGTCCCATCCCTTAAACCTTCTCCAGCCATACTATTCTACTAGACCTGCTCCACTAAACCTCTATGCTCCAGCAGTAAAAATCTACTTCTAGTGACCAAACTCAAGAACTCAGTGGGAGAAGCACTGTTCTCATCCGTCATATCCAGATTATGGAACAATCTTCCTCCCTCTATAACCACACTACCTCCTTGCAATCACTTCAAGACTGCACTAAAAACTCACTTAAAAAATCTCTGGTAATGCCCATGCACCAATTCCGACTAGTAACCCACCTTTTACCTCCCCTTCCTCTCCCCTCCCTTAGCCACCATGCCTCACACCGTCTGCTCACCCTTTACCCTCCCCTTCCCTTCTCACTCAATCTCTCAGACCTGTTATAACATACTTAACTACCTCACTTCATCTCAACTCCAAATACATAGCCAACTGACTTACATCTACCTTCTTCTCACTACCACGTATACTACTCACTCAGTCTCCTCTCTTACTCCTCTGTCTTCCCCTTCCATCCCATTAGCCCTTCTAACTTGCTCCACCTTCATTTGGAGCTTCTGCTTTATATCTGCTTGAGTTTAGTGCAATATTTGTATATAAGATTTAGGCATATGAGTTTAGAACAGTATCTGTTTGAGCTTAGTACTATCTGTATATACAGCCTACCTTTATTCCTAGCCTTTAGCTAGATATTGGTATATCTGTTCATTATTGTGTTTCATATTGTATGTATAGCTAATATTTGCTGCAGTATGTATTATTTGCAATTGTATGTATATTCAGTTGTTCTTCATGTACTGTGTTGCTCATGTATTGTTCTGTGGAGCTTTTCTCCCCGGGCCACCACTGAAAAAGGACTTGTGTCCAGCTGGAATGTCCCGGTAAACAAATGTAAATAAATAAATAAATAAAATGAGAAATACTTACTGACAGAGGTGCCAATATCATGTCAAACCTGCTGGCTTGTCTGTGGGTGCATGTGGGGTGAAGCACCTAAAGACGACCCCCTACCACCTCCAGACTAATGGTCTTGTGGAGAGGTTAAACTCTATGCAAAAGACCATGCTACAGGCATTTGCAGACCAATTTAAGAGAGAGTGGGACAGATATTTGCCTCATCTATTGTTTGCATACTGGGAGCTACCCCAGAAATCCCCAAGTTGTTCACCCTTAGAGTTGCTGTGTGGGCATAGGGTGAAGCGGCCTTTAGATTTGATTCATGATGAGTGTGAGGTTGTGTGTGAATCCCACAAGGAGTCTGTTGTGGCATATGTCCTAAACCTCAGGACAAAGCTTAGAGAGCTCATGGGCTTGGCCCAGGAGAACCTGGCAGGAGCCCAACAGCAGAAAAAGGTCTAGAATAACTGGAATGCTCGAGCCAGACAGTATACTGTGGGGTAGCAGGTGATGGTTCTCATTCCTGTCAGATACAATAAACTGAAGGGAGCTTGGCAGGGACCCTTCAGAGTGGTAAGGAAGGTCAGTGATGTTAACTACATGGTAGAACTGCTAGGCAGAAGGCAGGGGCACAGATTGTACCATGTTAACATGATGAAGCCTTACCATGATAGAGAGGCCCTTGTGCTAAGTGTTTGCAGTGGATGGCAGGAGGAGTCTGAGGGGGATCTGATGACCGATCTCCTCAGTGAGGCTCAGACTGACACCTCAGTAGAAGGAGTTGCAATGATCTAGTGGCTATCTCCTACTCAGGTTTGAGAAATTCAAGCAGTGTTACAGGATTTTGGGGACATGCGTACAGGGAAACCAGGGTGCATCCACCTGGTGCAGCACCATGTGGATACAGGGCTCCAAAGACGTATCAAACAGAACCCTTAAAGGGTGCCTGAGAGAGTCAGACAGACTCTGTAGGATGAGATACAGGAGATGTTGGAACTGGGAGTAATCCAGGAGCCCAGCAGTCCCTGGGCCTACCCAGTGGTGCTGGTACCAAAGAAGGATGGCAGCACCAGGTTCTGTGTGGACTACAGGAAACTAAATAGTCACACAGAGTCAGATGCTATCCCATGCCTAGGAGAGATGAAGTACTAGAGCAGCTTGGTGGAGCTAAGTATCTGACCACTACTGATCTTACTAAGGGCTACTGGCAGGTGCCTTTGACTCCCAGCGCTAGAGAGAGGTCAGCCTTTGTGACTCCTTTCAGCATGTATGAGTTCACAAAGATGCCCTTTTGGGATGGAAAATGCCCCATGGACTTTCCAGAGGCTGGTAGATCATATTCTAGCAGGAGATTATGCCCTTGCTTGCCTGGATGATATTGCCATCTACAGTCATTCCTGGCAGCAGCACCTTCAGCATGTCAGAGAAGTCTTGGGCAGACTGCAGAGGGCAGGGTTGACCATTAAGCCCAGTAAGTGTCAAGTGGGTATGGAAGAGTTCTCCTACCTGGGACATAGAGTGGGGAGTGGTAAGATCAGGCCTGAACTTGCCAAAGAGGAAGCCAATCAGGCATGGCCTGCCCCTGTTACCAAAAAGCAATGAGGACATTCTTAGGGACAGCCGAGTACTATAAAAAGTTTGTCCCAAATTACAGTAGTATACATGTTCCACTCACAGCCCAGACAATGAAAAACAGGCCAGATAAGGTAGTGTTGACCCCAGCATATCAGTAGGCATTCCAGAAGCTTAAAGCAGCTTTGGGAGGTCATCCTGTGGTAACCAGTCCAGATTACAGCAAATAATTTGTTGTGCAGATGGATGCTTCAAACCATGGGGTGGGGGCTGTTCTTAGCTAGGTTTCCTCAGAGGGAGAAGTGTGCCCAGTGGTATATCTCAGCCATAGACTCCAGCCCAGTAAGGAATGCTCTGCAGCTGTAGAAAAGGAATGTTTAGTCATAGCATGGGCACTGCAGAAACTTCAGCCTTGTCTGTATGGAACGAAATTCATTGTACTTACAGACCACAATCCCTTAACATGGCTACATAGCATCAGCCAGTAGAATGCCAAGTTATTAAGGTGGAGCTTAGGATTGCAGGCAAATGATATGACAGTGAAACACCGTAGTGAGGTCAGCAGTGCCAATGCAGATGAGCTCTCATTGCCATATAGGCTTATTTCTTTCAAGCCATGTTTCTCAAGGGTCACTTGAAAAACTAGCTTGAGTCTTTGAGGGGGGACAGATGTGATGATATGGGCAAGTGCCAGCACAGCCAGCTGGAGTTTTGTAAAGAATGATATGTTGTTTGAATATCAAACTGATTTATCCAAGATGCTTCTGTTACACATGTATTAGAACTGTATATCATTTGTGTATCAAAATAATTTGTACAGATGTTTGTGCTGCAAATGTATTGATGAGGTTTGCTTGTGTTAAAATGTTTCAACAGTGCACCCTGCTGAAATGAAATGTACATGTATTGTAAATGAATTAAAAGTATATGTTTTAATAGAGGACACTGGGACAGCAAAGGTTAACTTTAAGAAAAATAAGGGAAATGTAAATAAGCTGTTAAACCATTAAAACGGCACCCCACAGAACTGAATAGGACCAGAGATTATAAGTCTGGGAAAGAGCCTTTGTTCTTTAGTTCAGTGAAAAGAGGGGAGGCCTCAGGCACCGCCATAAACATTTGGATGTGTATTGTGGCCGCTTGTGTGAAACTCCTGTGTCAGTGGCAAAGGGGAATACTGTGAGAACTTAAGAGTTAGGTGAGTTCATTCTGCCAGCCCTCTTGGAAATTATATTTTAGATATTACAAAGAGAAATCTCAGAGGACTGAGAATTCTATTTGGGAAGCCTGACTAGAAAGACCCTCGCCCACAGCATCTTGCCTTGCAGTAATAAGTAACTTAACTAGGGAACAGTAATTTTTTTAGAATCAGTCAGGAATACAGTGAAGCTTAATTTAGAGAATGTCTTTCTTTATTTGTATGAGTCTGTGCATCAGTGTTCTTTTCAGTATTTCCTGTGAGGTGAACTCTGTGATTTACTGTAACTATATATTCATTATTTTATTTTCATGCTCTTTTATTATTTATCATTAAATATATTTAAACTTGTATTGTGGCTGGTCCTTGTAGAAAGTATTTAACCTTTGAGAGTACTTATATTTATTTGGTGACACTGTATGGCCACTCCAGGAGACCTAGCCATCTTGGTGAACTACTACCATTTGGATTAGTATTAATATTACACAGTATATTTGGATACCCTTTGTAAGAGCCTTATAGTAACTGACTGGTGGCAGTGAATCTACCTTATAGTCTGGACAAAGCTGGCAGAGCAAGCAATCTGTGCCAGCCTTTCCCAGGTGTGTGTGAAAATTAATATTAAAGAGTGTGTGTGTCAGCTACTTGGGCAGGGACACAAAGCACTGGGTTCACAGAGAGGGTGCTGGAGAACTTGGCGTGGACACCCAGCTGGGGACATAACCCTACAGCTGTACAGTGGGAGTCTTATTGGAGACCTGGAGGGAGACAGATATAGAGGCATCCAGACCCCGAGCTGAATGTGTTCCCTTTCTGCTCTTAAGAGAAATTGTGCTTGATGCAGAGAGGTCTGCATCTGGAAATACTGAGTGTATCCATTTGTATGCCAATTGCACATCCCTCTCAAGTGTCAGTGGTGAAGATTCAGCCTCTTTGATTACTGGCCAAGTATGTGGATGCCACATATTGGTGTCCATCACATATTGATAGCAGTGGTAGACCTCACACACCCCATCCAGACATCTACTTATATAAGCAAGGGATCACTTTCTCCAGTTATGTCATCACCTAGACATCACTGTCAACTACACCAAATCATAGTGTACAGCTATGCAGACTCAGGAGTTCATACATGCTCATCGTGACATGATCAACCAGATAGCTTTGCTACCTCTAACAAGAGTTCATAGCCTCTGACTACAAGTCATGAACGTGACCTCCCGCTCTTATCCTCCAGCAAGGCTAGTGTTACAAGCCTTAAGATCAATAGCAACAGCAATAACCTTAGTCCCATTAGCCAGATTTCATATGAGGGTACTGCGGTGGACACTTTTAGTGCAGTGTTCTGCTCTTCAGCATCCCTTGAGCACTCCAGTCAAGATCTCCAAAGTTTGCAAGGAGTATCTTCTTTGGTGGATTCATTCAGATGTTTGTCAAGGCCGTCCCTTTGTTCTCCCACAGTTAGTAGCCACAGTCACCATGGGCACCTCCCACATTAGGTGGGGGGGGGCATTTCTTAGGAAGGACAGTCCAAAGTATGTGGTCCTGGGAGGAGGCCAATTTGCACATCAATTTCCTGGAAGTGAGAGCAGTCCTACTAGTGTTGCAGGCTTCTCAAAATGTTCTCCCCCAGGTGTGATTGCAGTACAAACAGACAACATGTTGGTAGTCTGATACATTAATAAATAGGGGGGAGCCAGAGCCTATCCATTGTCTCTTGAGGCAACGATAGTGTGACAATGGGCATTTGTTTCCGGTTGTTTTCTTCCAGCAACACGCATACCAGGGAAAATGAACGTTGTTGCAGACAAACTAAGCAGGTTCATTTTGATGCTTCACAAATGGTCTGTCAATCAGAGAGTGGTCAAAAGGATCTTCTGTCAATGGGGGCCAGTCATGCTGCAGTCTTTTTGTTTCTACCATCAACAACAAGTGCAGCAGGTTCTTCTCCCTGATCCCTCCATGGGGGAGTCACCAAGAGATGCTATAGATCACAATTGGCCTTCTGATCTCCTTTATGCTTACCCTCCATTACCCCAATCCCCAGATTTCTACAGGAAGCATCCTGGTTGAAGAGCACAGTCATCCTCATTGCACCTTTTTTGGCCTTGTCAAGTTTGGTTCTTCTTCCCGTGGCTCAACTTCTGTATCCACTTTGTATACTGGACCCAAGTCCAGACCTTCTCTCTTACACAGCAAGGATGAAACACCCAGATATCAATGGTCTCAAAATTGACTGCATGTTTTTTTGCAGTTCCAATGATGGCTAGACAGTCCAGGCTTTCTTCCAGAGTCCAACATATTCTTTTATCCTCTCAGAAGCTTTCTACTGCAGAAGTTTACAAAAGTAAATAGAAATGATTTTCAGTTTGGGCT